>NC_089818.1:26926214-27042256 GCF_029633855.1 Hoplias malabaricus | reverse complement strand
AGGTGGACACAAATGCAAAGTACCACAGAATTTATTTAAAACAGAAAACCTGATCAAATCAAATGTATTTGTATAGTGCTTTTTACAACTGATGTTGTCACAAAGCAGCATCACAGAATTCATGTAAGTTTTGACATGAAATGTAAAAAATGTGAAAAATCCCCAGGTGAGCAAGCAAAGGGCGACAGTGGCACAGAGAATCTCCCTCAGAGCTGTGGAAGAAAGCTTGGGAGGAACCAAGGTTCACACGGGGAACTATCCTCCTCTGATCAGTCTACTGGTAATAATAGTTAGTCTGTGAGGGGCAGCTCCAAGGCCAGTGGTGGTGGCTGGAGCATGGGCAGCTGGTCTGAAGCGTGGAACAGGAGCTCAACAGTCATTCATCAGTGTCCAGACGGACAGGGGGGCAGTCGTTTACACAGAAAAAGGTAGAGGGATGGAGTTAGTTTTGATCTGTTTGGGTGAATTTAAAGCAGAAAATGTCTCTATTTTATGACCATTATTAATTACATTATACATGTTACCGTTAGGCCCAGTTATAAAAAGCCATGACATTAACTTTCACTGCTATGCAGACGACATGCAATTGTATATTCAGCCAAGCCCGATGACAAACACAGATTAAAGAAAGCAGAGGTGCAAAGGCTGGCTTCAGGGCTATGCCACCTTCAGCCACCAGGGGAGGCAGCAGGTGATCTCTGGACCCAATCAGACTTGATGGTAAACACCTGAGGACAGCCCTTATAGGCAAAGCGACACAGAAACACATTGCTAGATCTTTGTCTCTTTCTGAGTCACAAGAAACAGTAAGTAATTTTGTTAGAGGGTTGAGAGTTCCTACACTCCCACTCATCCTTACACTTCTCAAGCCATTTATGTCTTTACAGTTGTTGTATTAAAAAAAATTAGTTCTAATTTTCCCTTTCTCTTTGGAAAGCCAGTTTTCCCCTGGTGTCCTTTGTTCTTTTCCCGCCAAAACCCAAGGGTTGGTTTCTATAATCACCTGTCTGTTTCCCACCCATTTTCAGGATTTTACTTAAGGCACTGTATCACCAGTTCTCTCCACTGCAGCCTTAGCGCAGTGGCAAAGAACTGACCTAGTAACACAGCAGCCCTGGTTCTTGCTCTTGGGTCCTGTTAAATTACATTTAATTAAAGTGACCCATTACAAGAGGACTGTTTAAAAGATGTGAAAGGCTGGATGTTGCATAAGTTTCTCCTTCTTAACAGTAATAACAGAATTTCTGGTTCTGGGTCCAAAAGTGGCAAGAAATAAATGATCAGATTTAATATTAAATCTCGCTGACTTTCCAGTTAAACCCGGTTCAGCCGCAAAAAAAACTTGGTGTCATAATTGACCCGGATTTATCATTTGATCAACACATAGGCAGTAATCACTAGGACAGCTTTTTTACATCTTCACAACATCACCAGGATAAGAAATGCCTCATCCCTGCAGGACACAGACACATTAGTACATGCCTTTATTACTTGCTGCAGCCAGGGTCCTCACTAAAACTATAAAATTTGAACATATCAGTCCAGTTATATCATCACTTCATTGGCTGCCTGTGAAATTCTGCATCGATTATAAAATTCTGTTATTAACGTATAAAGCCCTACATGGGCTCGCTCCTGAATTCCTTCAAGATACTATTTCCTAGTTTATGAGCCTCCACATTTACTCAGATCACAGAGTACTGGATTTTTAATAGTTCCCAGAATTCAGAAAACCTCAGCTGGGGGAAGAGCTTTTTCTTATAAAGCCCCCCAAATCTGGAATGATCTTCTAAAACCAACCCCAAGTTGATGATGTTTTTCCATACATTTTCAAATGCAAGGCAAGATGGAAATTGTCCTGTCACTGTTTGGTCTCTATTTTTAAAAAGAAAAAAAAAATTCCTGTGTTCTGCACCAACCATATAATGTGTATCTTTCTGTGCAACAATGGTGGAATTGGTGAACCTCTTACCATATTGGCTTCAGAGAGACACTGACACTCTGAGAAGCTCTTTTTATACCCAATCATGTTGTCAATTGACCTAATTAGTGTTAATTGGTCTTCCAGCTGTTCGTTATATGCTCAATTTCCTTTTTCCAGCCACTTATTGCTACTTGTCCCAACTTTTCTGGAATTTTTTGGTTTGTATAAAATAAAGTCTTAGGTGGGAGTTATTTTAATTAGTAAGCTGGGAATTTTAGGGGAATAACTGTAGTAAAGTGTAGGGTTATTTATGTCAGTATGATTTGTGTTTTTGTTATTAGATTCAGGGATTTTGCAGAAGGAGGCATATAGTATGTGGGGAAGCAAACCAGCCCCAGTGAAAACTTTGTAGGTTCACCTTTGAGTGGTTGAAGGTTATGGAGGTGTGTGAGAGCATGTGTGAGAGCCTAACTCTGTAAGGGAGAAGCAATGGGATTAATATAGGCTAACCTTGTCTTTTTCATTCCTTTGCTGTAGGTTACCTTGCCTGTTTTGTTTTGCTTAACATTTGTTGAAATAGTCTAGACGGGAGATTACGGTGTTAGCGGTGTTGCATGTTGAGTTAGGTATGGCCTAATCTTCCTTATGTTGAATAGTGAGAAGAGGCACAATCAAGCTACAGCAGTAATGTGATCTGTGAAGGTCAGCTGGTCATCAACCATGACACTCAGGTTTCTTACAACCTTGATGGGAGCCACTGATAGGGACTCTAGCTTGATGCTGATGTTGTGGAGAATAGCTTGCTTGACTGGGAGGGCCAGCAGTTCAGTTTTGGATAAATTCAATTGAAGGTGATGTTCCTTCATCCATGTAGATATGTCAGAGAGACAGTCAGAGATTCGAGTTGCCACTGAAGTGTCACCTGGAGGAAAGGATAAATAGAGCTGTGTGTCATCTGCATAGCAGTGATAGGAGAAGCCGTGTGAATGTATGATTGGGCCTAGAGAGGTGGTGTACAAAGCAAAGAGGAGGGGAACCAGCACTGAGCCTTGGGGCACACCTGTGGTGAGGTGGTGTCATGCTGATGTTTGTCCAAGCCATGACACATGCTTAGCATGAGAGGCCTGCTCTGATAGGGACCATGGCCAAGAAACCAGACACTAAGGTCTCAGGAGTAATCAAAGCATTACCTCCCAGAGCCCAGAGAACTGAAAACCCTGCCCCAGCCACCTGTTGCCAGGTGACTGAACCAAAACCTGGGAAGGTAGGTCCCGTGCAATACGTCACCTCCCAGACAGTTTTGGCTGGAGCTCCAATGCAGCGGATAGCTTCCTTACAGATTCCAGGGCATCCCCTTTGGAATACTTTCAGGAAGATACCAAGCTTCTACTACATTGGAACTCCAATGGATTGTGAACTGATGGTGGACAACAGGTAAATATCTGAAATCAGAGCACTCAACAAAATTGTCAGGCTTCTACCACCAGCACCAGCACCAGCCCCAGCCCTCCCCCACTCATTAAAATGACCCTCAGGTTCCATACATTACGTCATCTCCCTGTCTTGAATGGAGCTTTGATGCTGCTGATTGCTCCTTAGTCTAGTGTTTGTAGTTTTTGAGGTCTGGTGGTCTGGGAGATGAATATATTATTTTGAGCACTGTGGTCCAACTGGACGTGGATATGCACATTACTTCCCAGCATCCATGTGTTTTATTTCATACACTGTCCTCAAGATTCCTTGTACTGTTAATCACCTATCTGCATTTGGGCTCTTTAAAGACAGCTTTGATTTGATCTGTCTGTTCTAAATCAAGGGAACAGTGACAGGGTTGTGTGTAGTGTGTTAGTGTTGGTAGGTGGATTGGCGACTCAAAAGTGTCCGTAGGTGTGTGTGAGTGAATGTGTGTGTGTGTGTGTCTGTGTTGCCCTGTGAAGGACTGGTGCCCCCTCCAGGGTGTATTCCCGCCTTGCGCCCAATGATTCCAGGTAGGCCCTGGACCCACCGCGACCCTGAATTGGATAAGTGGTTACAGATAATGAATGAATGAATGAATGAATGTTTGGTCGTGTTTTATTTTTGAACAGTGCTATATGCTACAGACCTCCTAGGGACCAGCTCCCTCCTCTCATAATGCCTCAAACAAAGTTCCAGAGCTCCCATAACCAACTCTCTCCCTCTGTGGACTCTCCTCTCACTGCCCCATGCACTCTGTTGCATTGTCATAAAACGCCCACTAGGCGGCGGCATAGCTACTGGACATATGAACCTTTCTCCATGTTTAAGACTCCGTTTGCTGGAATATTTTGAATACAAGGAAGTTTAAGTTTTCAGTTTAAGTCCCACTAGAACACAATAAATTATTTTCTTGAATTATTTAACTATATTTCTGTTGTTCATTTCTGTGTTTAACAGATGTAAATTCTACAATCATATTCAATAATGGTCTTTTTCAAATGTCAAATTAAATATTTTTGAACATTATTTTGTATGCACGTAGACAAGACATACATTCTCAGATGAAATGCAGGCTTCAGTGTACAAAATACAGATGCTAATTTGGTGGGAGTCATAAGGCGGTGGGGTGTTTCTTTTGATGTGGAAAGTTTCTTTGTAGTTTTTCTGACACTATGCTTTCTGTCCGTTTTCCAACGAAGCGAAGCAATTTGAGCTAAACGCTTCGGATTTCCACAAGACGTTTTTGCGTTGCTTTGCTGCGTTACACGGTTGCCTGGATACGTTCAGCTCCTTGAAAATTGATTGGCTGCGCGGCTCCCTCACTGTTAACACGCATTCACAACGATTTATTTTTTCATACGGCGCGTTTCAAACCGCGTTCTGTCGAACTATGCAGTATTTCAAAGTAGCACACAATCGTTAGTGTTACATTTAGTAGTGTAGAACTCCGAGCGTGGACTACTGAGGGATTTACGACAGACCCTCTTCTCGTCTCCAGTCCTGAGTGAACTATATTTTAGTTGTAGCTTCACCACTGGTTCAGCTTAACAAATCAATCTAAAGAAAGCTTTTCCGTTCAGCTTACGTTGCGGATAAAGTCGTAGAAGAATGGACCGCGTCACTCCGGTCAATTTTGTCCAGCACAAACCGAAGATGGCAACAGACTACACGCCTTACATGGAAATGAAGGTGACTGTAACGAATTTGTGTTTTGATGCTTATGTATTTTTAATATGGAAAGCTGAAATGTCCAGATCTCTCTCTTTTGAAATAAGAGTCTGACGTATCGCGTGTAAACGATGTTAAAATTCCAGAATGTGTCTTCACTCTGTCCAAATATGGAGAAAGTTTAGCTCCATGCTGCAGTACTCCTTATTTCTTCAGCATCAATGGACCCTGAAGAGAAGGAGTACTGCACATGGACTGAAAGGGAACTAGTTAGGGCAACCAATTAGAACCCAAATGATTTACATATGAGATCTTAAAGTGCCCCTCTGGTAATCGATTAAACCCTTAAGACTTTTCTGCTTTCAGAATAAGGTATTTAGATGGTATTTCCAGTAAAAAAGTCTCACTTGAACTCTACATTGTCGCCTTCTTTTATTCCTGCAGCCCAGAAGTGCTGCCCTGCAAGTTGACTGGAGTGGTTCATAAGGTTTGTGATCTAAAAAACCCTGGCTGTCTGAATCTGTGTGTTATGTTCATATCTCATGTCTTTTCTCCCTAGTCAAATGTGGACGACACAAAGCTTCTCAATAAAAACACTACAAAACCAAAGCAGAGTAAAGGTAAACTACAGCACAAAAGCTATTCTTTTAAAATGAAAGATCAGTTACATGCTCACGTTTTTAAATACTTCCTCTGTGTCTTATGCCTGGCTTTCAGAGGAAGGCCATGGCCTGAGTTTACAGCTGGGGGAAGAGTATGAGCAGAAAAAACAAAAACTTAAAGAACTTCGCCTGGATTACAGACACTATGTGGCAAAGGTGAGAGCTTACATATCCAGAGGAATCTCGTGGTTGGTGGTAATCTAGTAGTTTATATTGGGTTTATCTTCTAGAAAAAAGAGCTGGGAGCTGGGGATCCATACACTCAACCACAAATATGGCCTCCTCCCCTCAGAGAGAGAAGATCTACAAAGGTGAATTTGTATTTGTAATTTATCATCTCATAATGAGGTCTGCTTTTCTGATGAGGGATCTGTGATAGTAGAGGAAAGAACTATCTGAAATTACACTATGATATTCAGTGTACGTCTGAGATACCCTATAGGAGGTTGTCTGGGGCGGCACTTCGGGGAGGGGGGGGGGGGGGCATTTCAGTTAATTATAACAAATAATTGCACATTATTATGCACATTTTCTGCCCTGTTGGCCAGTCCCATGTCTATCACCTGAACTGGGATTTGCTCACTCTTGTTGACAGTTGGGAGATAAGGTGTCCAGTAGCAACTGTTTGAGTTGACATGGCCTTTGTTTCTGGACTGTATAACATTGTAATTCACTGCTGGTTTAGTGACCTTGGTTGATAACTCATAGATATTTAATGACTATATTTAGGCTTCATATATTATTGAATGGTATGGTGCACATGTATTAGTCTTTTGATCCTGTTTACCCAAAATGGCATTCAGAAGAGAAGAATCACTACAAAAAATATCAATAATATCCCTCATTCTGACAAAGCTTGTGTATTTAATTGTCTTATTAGAGCACTACCTTTTTAAAGTTTCAGTCATGTACAGTAACCTCTATGGCTCTCTTCAACTCCAGCCTCCAGGTAGAGACCCTTTTGGCTCTGCAACTCCCAGCCACACACTGCATTCTCCAGACCCACGAGGACAACGGAACAGCCCTAGCCTAGAGAGGCTGCTCTTCTCCAAGAGGGATGTTGGCACAGTAACAGATCCAGCAGTTAGAAGTGTCCCGAGACCACCTCAGAGGCGCTGGGAGGAGACACTGGAAAGAAAGCTCAAACATTACACATCTGAGGAGGAGCTGAACTCAGAGGAAGAGCAAGAGGAGCTTGAGCTTCTCCAGAAAAAGAGAGTCAGAAACCGCCAGGTACCTGGACACGCTACCAGGAGGGAGAGGAGGATTCAGCACTCTGTTAACAGGTGCATCTCAATACTCTTGAGTTCTGTTGCTCTTAGCCATATTAGAAATAGTCAGTTTTTCTCTTTGTTTAATAGGTAAATCCATAAAATATTCACAAATATTCACAAAAATTCTCACAAATAGTGAGAGGAACACAAGCAAGGATTTGTTGAATATATATAATATATATATATATATATAGAGAGAGAGAGAGAGAAGCATGGTGAAGCAATAATGAGATTTGGTTGGTGGCTCTTTTTTTTAAATTGTTACGGAGTATCAGTTTTGTGAAGGTTAATATCACAACAAGAGTTTAAAGTAATGTAGGCAGACACTTTTCATAGTGTCTATTTATATTTGTAGTTTGTGTCCATCAGATTCCATTTATCATCCCTTCAACATCTCTGCACTTAAACTGATTGCTTTCTAACTCAGAGTCGCCCAGGAGAGGAGAGAAGCAGAGGTATCTTTGGTTAATGAAGAGGAGAACAGACAGACCCCACTGGCAACCATTAAAACCAAGTACTGATCTCTGGCAATTAAAATAATTGGATTTGAGGTGCTTGGGTTTTAAATGAGAAAGAGACAAGTGTGCGTTAAACAGCTGAGGGGGTAGTTTTTCTGACCCTGCACAGGGTTGATCTGTACAGGTAAATTTTCTTTTATTGATTGGGAGCTTTCTTGGGTGGGAGAAGTGATGGGAACGGGACAACGGGACAGGACAGAGCTGCTAGCAAGAAGAACATGGTGGACTTTGCCACAGGACTTATGATTGGTAAGGCTAATGGCTTTAAAACCTCTATTGTCTAAAGAATATTTCAGTATGCCAAGGAGAAACGTCGACTGAATGAGCTGAAATGGGAGAAAATAAATTACTCCAAGGCTTTTCAAGACATTTAAAAGGCTCCAGTGCCCCTCTGTGATCACACACACACACATTTCCAAATAAACGAATGTAGTCACAGTCTGTTTTGCTGTGTCTCAGCTGGAAAAGGAAGCACAAGAACATTTAGGCTCAGTCTCACATCCCAGTCCTTACTTGTGTGTACCCACAAATCTGCAAAGTTCTAGTGTCCCAATTTTCATTCAAAGAAGTGCTTGAGTTCCCTCAGTGAACCCAGCACCAACACAGATGCCACTCCTGTCCCACACTTCTCCATTCAAAATAATAAAGCAGCGAATACCGCATTGAGCAACAATTTTCTGTTCTCTGCATCTACCACTTACACTTTATATAAGAGGGAGTTTCTTAATGCGCTACTCATTAAAGCTAAACTTATTTGGAATAATCTTTTAGTGTAGTCTGTCCTTTTCACAGAGACACTCAAACTCTCAATGTTAAGAGGTTACAGCTGAAACTGATATTGCACTAATCTTTAAGGGCTGAATAATCAAATTATGGCAATATACCATTAAAAATAGTGAATTTTCTTCCTGTAAAACACCATGATGTGTCACAAGAACCACACATGACTGATAATAAGCTCAGAATTTGAACACAGGCTGTAGCAACCATTTAATGAGAAAACAGGCTTAGCTCATGGTCAGTACACAGAGTCGACTCCTCGCCACATGGTCAGGAACACAACTATGGGGCTGAGCCTGCTGGCTTGATTTTGATAAGTGTGGGGTAATGAATAAAACATGCTAGAGGTATTTCAGGGCATTGTTTGGACTGAAGGTAAGTGGGAAACGTAAAATAGTTTAGGCATAAAGCGATAAAAGTAAGATATAAGAGTTTCCCAAAATGGAGTGAAATGAAGCAGTAAATAAACCATTCAAATAAATAATTTCTGAAAACACCCAACTTTTCACCATCCAATCAAATCTAGATGTATAATCATATCCCGCCCGCATCAGCAGTCCCGCTTCACTCAGATATACTCCACGTTAAAGAAAGATATGTTGCAAAGTGCACTTCAGCTTGTGGCTCCAGGCCCGTGCCAGGGTCTGTCTTTTCTCTACAGTACGATTAAGATTGTCTTAACCGTCAGCAAATATATCACAATGTGGGTGTTATTACAAGTGGAAATACTATGGATTTATTCATATTTAAGAAAAATGCAAAATACCTTGTTTTACATAATTATGCAAATCATTTTCACTGAAAAGATAATGGGTCAAAATGAACTCTCAAAATCTGATATATTTGCCCACTGCAAACCTTTTCCCTAAAGAGCTTTGGTTAGGACTGGCTTTATGCACAACTCTCAGCCTGTGGAGGATCCTTCATCCAGAGGTCCTTGAGATTCCAGTGAGACCAGCATCTTCAAATACCTGTTAGATGCTCAGCAAAGGCTATTTAAAATAGCATTCATTTGGCAGAGAGAAACTTTCCTTAACAAGCCTTTATCCGACCATATTCATCTGTGCTCTGAATCACTGTCTGTGTACGGTCCGATGGTCGTGAAACATCACATCTTTGCAGGCATTTTGCAAGACCATGCAATAAAAACCACAAGAAGGATGTATTTCATTTACGAAATACAAAATATTCTCTTCCGCAGCCCACATGCCAAGCTGCTCGTCTCCTGCTTCAGGAGATTGGTCTTGGACTTTCCTTTGAAACCTGACACACACACACACACACACACACACAGGTTGTGCAGAGTAGCAGACGATCCAGAAACTCTTACAAACACCTTCCATTACACAATGCAAGAGGGTGGATCATATGTCGGCTCTGAACCTTCAGAAATTCTGAACTTTCCTGAAGTGGAATTTCAGTATAGAGTTAGGATGTAAACAATGTCACTTGAGGATACGAAAAGAGGTTCTGAATTTTTCATTGTGGTAGTGATAGGAACCCACCATCTGAGGACTTAATACTTCTGAATTGTTAATGAAGAGCCTCAGATTTTTGAGGCGTTTGTGTTTTCATGATGACACCTAGTTTCCACCATGACTGCAGTCTCTGCAACTGGCCATTTCTCATCACAGAAGTCAGAGTGACTTTATCTGAGAATCTGAAGATGTTTCTGGTCATGTGTATCCACAGGTGTTGTCATACACAGTATAAACATATGGGCATTTTTAACACACAGACACCAAGGACACTAAATAGGCTGAAAATAAATGCTGACCAGCCTTCCACAGGGCGGTTCTCTGCTCATTGTTAGAGTTGAAGGCCTTTGCGAAGCTATGGGACTCCAGCAGACAGTCCAGCAGTTTGAAAAGCTGCTCAGAGGTCAGGTAGCGGTACATTCCCTGGTCCTGCGTCTCCACATGCACATCGGCATCCGGAACATCTCTCTGCATTCAAGACACACACACATTTTATAAATATATACATATATATATTAGGAATGGTCCCTTCTTTGCACTTGATCTAATCTCTGTGTTTTCATACGGCAAGCAGAAGTGTATTTGGCAGCCTATTGTTAACATTTCATTCTTAGTTTTCATGCCTAGTTTTACACTCTGGACCAATAGAGAGTGTTGCCGTATTTTATTTTTGTAAAGAGCGTTTAAAATTCACTTGTGGTGAAATTTGATGTAAATGGTCTTGATGATAATTTGGGTCTTGATCATTTTTAAACCTGGAGTTAAATTAAAGTTTAATAAATATTTATTGTTTAGTGGATTTGGGTCCATTTCATTATATTTGGGATGAAGGGAAAAGTGTAAACTGGATGTTCTGCAGTTCTGTGGCTGGGAAGAAGACAATGTTGCCGATGGTCTGGATGAGCTCCAGCTGCACCACACACTTTATGAGTAATGCTGTAAAGAGCCGCTGCTCCCGGGCTTCTGCAGAAGACACACACACACACAAAAAACACTCTTAGTAAAACCCTCACTATGACTCAGTTGGTCACTTCAGAGCCATGTGACAGTAAACTGATGAGGAATCCAAAGAAGGAGGCATTGTCTACAATGATGTTTCTTCATGTTATGAAGTAATTATGCTGACATCCAGGGGCTTGGATGTATCAGAAATCCTCTACTACATCTTTTCTAAACATGGCTACCTCCATGCTGTGGAGCATAAAGACTTTATCCGATGTGAAACATTTCAAAAAATATTTTCTCTAAAAATACTAGGTTTTACTGGTGAAAGTGGCTCGTTTAAATTGATCAAATAATTACAAAAACATCTTAAGCACGATTTCAAAAGACTGGGAAAAAATGAACTACGAATGTGGCTCCAGTTTTAAGCTGTTAATGAGTCAGGGTCACAATAGCAAAACAACAAAAAGCACACTGCATTAATGCCATGTTTACAGACTTTACAGTGAGTATGTGATTTCTGAATGAAAATCTAGGGTCTGAACTGTAGGGGCGCAGAGCACATTAAATACTGCTGTGGGGTGCTATGACCAGGAGAACAATTTGGAATAATTTAGATTTAAATCAGACAAACTGTAATATCTTATGAACAAATTGTTATGTATAAGTTAATCACTGATAGATAACAGTAATAATAATAATAATTAGGTCGGGGCAATTTATTGAAAATGAATCGAAATTGACATTCAGAACTTCTAATCGACATAATCTTGTCTCTATACTTTATATCAATAATTTTTAACTGTTTTTTAAAATTATTATTCAGTGTATGTTCATGTACTGTCCCTTCAGAACCAAGCGACCAAGACGTAGTGAATCTGCCCCTATGTGCCACATGGAAGCAACCTAAATGCCGAAGCTGACAATTGAGCAGCGTCTGTGTTTTGGGCGTGCTGTGTTTTGACTAAAACAAAGTCAAAAAGTAAAATGTAATGAATATTATTGGAGCACTTTTACAGCACATGCCTCGTCACTAAACGATAAGGGTCAAAAATACAAATACAATATAATTGTTCATTAATCTTAATCATGGTAAAATGTACCAGTAATTGTGATCTTGATATGCACTAATATCGTCCAGCACTAATAATATATATCCATCCATTATCTGTAACCGCTTATCCAATTCAGGGTCATAGTGGGTCCAGAGCCTACCTGGAATCATTGGGCGCAAGGCAGGAATACGCCCTGGAGGGGGCGCCAGTCCTTCACAGGGCAACACACACACATTCACTCACACCTACGGACACTTTTGAGTCGCCAATCCACCTGCAACGTGTGTTTTTGGACTGTGGGAGGAAACCGGAGCACCCGGAGGAAACCCACGCGGACACGGGGAGAACACACCACACTCCTCACAGACAGTCACCCGGAGCGGGAATCGAACCCACAACCTCCAGGTCCTTGGAGCTGTGTGACTGCGACACTACCTGCTGCGCCACCGTGCCGCAATGTTTATCTTTATTTTATTTTTATTTTTTTTCCACCATTAATGCAGTTCCCTGTCTTTTAGGGATGCAGAAGACCCAGAACAATTTGAAGAGTGCTATTTGAAGGGCTCAAGGTATCTTATAGCCATATTTTATTTGTTCTGTTATGATTTGGGGTGTCACGGTGGAGCAGCAGGTAGTGTCTCTGTCACAGCTCCAGGGTCCTGGAGCTTGTGGGTTCGAGTCCTGCTCCAAGTGACTGTCTGTGAGGAGTGTGGTGTGTTCTCCCTGTGTCTGCATGGGTTTCCTCCAGGTGACTGTCTGTGAGGTGTGTGGTGTGTTCTCCCTGTGTCTGCATGGGTTTCCTCCGGGTGACTGTCTGTGAGGAGTGTGGTGTGTTCTCCCTGTGTCTGCATGGGTTTCCTCCGGGTGACTGTCTGTGAGCAATGTGGTGTGTTCTCCCTGTGTCTGTGTGGGTTTCCTCCGGGTGACTGTCTGTGAGCAATGTGGTGTGTTCTCCCTGTGTCTGTGTGGGTTTCCTCCGGGTGACTGTCTGTGAGGAGTGTGGTGTGTTCTCTCTGTGTCTGCGTGGGTTTCCTCCGGGTGACTGTCTGTGAGCAATGTGGTGTGTTCTCCCTGTGTCTGTGTGGGTTTCCTCCGGGTGACTGTCTGTGAGGAGTGTGGTGTGTTCTCCCTGTGTCTGCATGGGTTTCCTCCGGGTGCTCCGGTTTCCTCCCACAGTCCAAAAACATACATTGGTAGGTGGATTGGAGGCTCAGAAGTGTGGTGTAGGTAGGTGTGAGTGTGTGACTGAATGTGTGTGCTGCCCTGTGAGGGTCTGGCACCCCCTCCGGGGTATATTCCTGCCTTGTGCCCAATGATTCCAGGTGGGCTCTAGACCCACCGTGACCCTGAACTCGATAAGCTGTATAATGAATGAATGTTATGATTTGTTTTTCCAAGCCATTCTTTGAGAAAATGATCCTTGTTTGTGCGCTGTGCTTGGAATAAAGGTGATCTGCCCCATTGTTTTAATTTCTTTTATTTTTTAATTATATTCCCAGAAATGTCTATCCTGCCATGGTAATCAATTGGTTAATCTGACTTTTTATTTTCTTTGATCAGTGTGCACTGATCACATCCCAGAAGAGGTTGAAAACACTAGGAAGAGGACAAGAACACTGGTCTAAACAGGAGGTGATGGCTGTGATGAAACCTCTCAAGCCTCACATAACGAAAGGAAAACTGGCCACAATGGCAGAATGTCAGCGGTGCAAGGATGCTGAGGATCCTGTGTTGAAGGACCGAAGTGCACAAAATATAAGAGACTTTGTTAGAAATAGAGGGATCACATTTTAAAAGGAAAATTCAATTTAATGAAGAATTGCTTCAAGGACATGGGCTTGATTTTTGTTGACTTAGTTCTTTAACAATCTGAGAAAAGTGTGATGTTACACCTGCAGCATGTTAATTAAAGATGTGTTTAATTCTTTGTTTGTTGTTATAACTGGAGCTGCAGTTAACGCTAACACAAGCGAGATGCTCATGTCCAGAGTTTGTTGTTTACAGGGACCTGTTCTGCTTAATCACATGTGTCTTTTGAATGCACCTGTTATGTTTGTGTTTGTGTGTGATCAAGTACCAGTAAACCACCTCTGTCCTTATAATACAGTGAAATGCCCTTTTTTGTGTATTGTTAAATCAGTGTCCTGGTAAAGTAGGCATGACCTCACAAACCTCTTGCCATAGGCAGGAGATTTTCAGGATGTCCCCATATACAAGCATGTTGTCAGGTGGACATAGTAAGAGCTTACATTTGTGTAGAAACAAATTAAGGTGATATTTGTGTTCTGTAAAAAGAGAGAATTTTTTGGTGTTTCCAGCAGTGCTGTAGGGCAAAGGGAAAGGTGGGTGCCACTAAACCACATTTTAACTGGTTTGGCAAGGGATGTCCTCATAAGACTTAGACCTGTGTGTGTGTGTGCAGCCTATAATCTCAGTTCAAAGTTTAATCATTCTCCTGCTCCTTAGTAATATTTTTCAACAAAAATTGAGTAGTTTGAAAATGGCGAGTGAGAAGAATACATCACTGAATTCAGGAGTGTTTGAATTTTGAATTAAACGTTAAACAAAGGTGTACAAAGAAGTTTGAAAGCATTTAATACTTTCCTTAGCTCTTGAAAATGATTGTATGTCTTGTTTTTCAAAGAAAAACTGAAATACCTTATGAAAAACTAAAGAAATGGAGTGAGAGCTGTTTCCTGCTTCACTCAGATGTTCACAACTAAGCCATTTTCTATTCTTTGTCTCACAGCTAAATGGTAAACACTGATCCTGGGTCTGTGTGTGCTCAGTTTGGAGAGTATGGCTGTTGTGATTTCTTCAAACCACCAGATGTCACTGTTTTAAGCCTTTAACTCTTCTGGCCAATCAGGATGAAGCTTCAAAACAGCCTCCACCTGTCTGGGACTTGAGTGAATACTAATTGGAGTCAGCTGTGTTGTCTGGGTTCGGTTCAGTTCAGCAGATTTCCCAGCAGTCTTGTTGCTTTCTGAAAATAGGACTTAATTTTGTTGTTATTTTGGCTGTTGTCTTTAGATGAGGCTGAATTTGGGTTCTCTTGTGTAAATGCGTTTTAGAGATTTCTGTTTTATTCATCGCTTGATTGATTTACAATTTTGACACAATGAATGCTGTAAACAAGGGTTGTATGTAGATTGTAAAGTTCATTAGCTCTTTATGAATTGTTTTTAGTTTCATTGGAGATTTGTAGTTTTCTGTTATGATGAAATGTGCTGTTTTTGTTCAGTTTTATTCTGTGGAATCTGTTGGGTTCTGTTTGGAGACTTCCAGGTCTTTGTTGTTTGAAAGGGCTTTTATTTTACCCCAGGTCCATTCAGTAAGGGGCAATAACTGAATCCGTCTGAAGTTAAAAAAGAGACTTTCCATTCAATCCACTCACATCTGAGAGGGCTTGGTTCCAGTCTATGGCCAGTGGGATCCTCTTGAAGAGATTTTGAGCAAGGTCTGTGAGGTAGGTCAGAATCTTTTTTTGCTCTCTTGTGTGTTTGTCACCTCTCATATGAAGAGCCATGGTCCTGGTTTATGGAAGCCACCTGTTTGTTTGGGGCAGGATTAGGAGCTAGATGGTTGCAAGTCTTGGTTCAGGTCTGTGGAGCTAATGGGATTATGGGCATGGATGTTTCTCTCGTATCTCTGTCCTGTCCTGTCCATATGTTCTAGGATCCAGTCCTGGGTTCCTGACTGACTGCATGCCGGATGCCGGAATCTGTGTCCATGGTTTGGCTTCAACCATCAGCTATAAAAGAGAGACCCGGGAGGAATGGTTCCTCACTCAATTGTTTATCTTTTTTGCTGTTGAAACTCGCTTCGTGTTTGAATTGTTAATTGTTGAATGTTTTTCTGAGTGTTGCCTGTCTGTCATTGTTTACATTTGTAACTAGTACCAGTTGTAGGGAGTGGCTGCCGTTTTGTTTTGGGAACTGGGGTTTGTCTCTGTTTATACACAGCAAGGGAGTAATGTTAGCACATTGTCTTTCACAGGTTAGTTAGTGTACCTAAAAGTAGTTAGTGTGGGGTTTGTTTGTTGTTTTGGCCTGGGTCACTCCTGAAGTCACTTTCTGGTCACTAAACTGTATCAATCACATCAATACATTTCACAAAACTGTCCTAAGTTGTAGTTTTTTTTGCACTCATCACACTCCGTTATTTCATTTTTTTTGTGTTGCGGTCTGCCCTAGACCAGGTCGTAACAGGATCTTTCTAGAATATTGAATTCTATTCCAGGAGACCCTGTTTCTCTGTTGTAAAAGAGGGCCAGTTTGGTCCCATTCCCACACACACACACACACACTCACACACACACACAAAATCCAATGTTATTGGATTCTGAAGGGCTTTGTTCTGGTCTATGGCAACACTGGTATCTGTCTCAAAGATTGATTCCAACCTGTTGAACCAGCTAAACCCAGTTTTGGAGTTCAGATGCTCTCTGGTGTTTAAAAAAAAAAAAAAAAAAAAAAAGCCCAATTCCACCTCAAACCCTGTCCCATTTTTTTTCTCTCTCTCACACAGGTTTACAGTGTTTATCAGGACACCCTGTAACCATGGTTTTTGAGGACACACCTTTCCTGACATCCTTTTCGTGAAAGTGTATATTTTGTGGTTCTGTTGTATTCATATTATTTAATATGATATTTATACTATTTGTTTTAAGAAAACGAACAGCCTTTTAAATTGTCAAATGGTGTAACCACAAAAAATGACAAATATCTAATATTTCACACCTAGAGTTCATGCAATTGCTCGTAAAATTAGCCATTTATTTTATAATATCCCATAAGAATGTTTTATTATATTTTTTCTAAATTTAGATTTTATGGGATTTTGTGAGACCATGTGCCATTAACATCTTCTTTTACGTGTATTCTTTGACCATGGTAAAAATGGTTTAAACACCCATTATTATAGTGTAGTCCATATTAACTTTTTTGTACAATATTAGTATTTTAGACAAGATACTGGTTACACCAACTGACCACAAACCTTCTACAGCAAAAGAACAAGAATAACTTGTGTTCGATTCTGATTTCAGTTCAGTTCTCATACAATTTCAGTTCGTAAAATGACAGCCATTGTTTTCAAAGAGAGTGAGTGAATGAAGGAGAGAGAGATTGTTAGTGAGAGAGTATCAGACATTGTTTTTTCATTTCTTTCATCATTAAACTTTTAAAAACTGACAACCATCAGTGTGAGTTCCTGTCATCTGATGAGATGTGAACCAATTGTTTCACATTAACATAATAATATAAAGGAAACAGCGTGTCAGAAACTTAAATCTTGAATTATTAAAGGGGTTGAGGATGCCTGTGGTACCTCTACATTTGGCTGCACATAGTCATGATCATGAGGGTTAACTATGGGTTACTGGACAATATGCTGGTCATCTTCGGAAGTGTTAATCAATAGAGGAGTAAGGTTTAAAACATCAGTACCATTTTATTCTCTATATACTGTCTTTGATACTGCTTCCAACTTTCCCTCATCTTTTGTTGTATGTGCACCTTTCCCAATATATATGTACAAAGTACATAATTATTTCCTGAAATAATTATGTATATATTATGTATATATATTGGGTTATGGAGAAACTACTTGGTTTAATGGCACATACATTGGTTTTAAACTGTTGGTTTGTATATATTGGTTTGTTGGTGTATATATATTGGACTCTCAGTACATACATTGGTTTGTGTGCTTGCATGTATCGGTTTGTGGGCTTGTATCGGTTTGTGGGCATGTATCGGTTGGTGTGTATCGGTTTGTGGGCGCATATACTGGTTTGTTTATATCGGTTTGTGGGCATATATATTGGATTCTGCGCTGCATGGTAGAAATTTGCCGTTCAGTGCTGTTCAGCGAGTAGCCTGTTTTGATTGTGCTGCGCGGTTTTAATGAACCTCAGTTTGGACAAACTTCTGACATATTCCAAATAAAACCGAGTGGCCCGGTGACCGAGCTCCGCGATTATAAATACTAAATAAAGGTCATAATAAAGATAATGAAGCCCAGACTAGCCGATTGGATTATGTTCTACAACAATGTGTTTTCTACGACGCTGAACTTAGCTCGTAGATCGCAGATTCGCAGATCCAGATGTTCTTTTCGAGCTGCGCGCGATCTCTGAGCATTCTGTTCAGCTGCGTGCGATCTCTGGGTGTTCTGTTCAGATGCGTGCGATCTCTGGGTGTTCTGTTCAGATGCGTGCGATCTCTGGGTGTTCTGTTCAGCTGCGTACGATCTCTGGGTGTTCTGTTCTGCTGCGTGTGCGATGTCTGAGTGTTCTGTTCAGCTGCGTACGATCTCTGGGTGTTCTGTTCAGCTGCGTGCGATCTCTGAGTGTTCTGTTCTGCTGCGTGTGCGATGTCTGAGTGTTCTGTTCAGCTGCGTGTGATGTCTGAGCGGTCTGTTCAGCTGCGCGTGCGATCTCTGAGTGTTCTGTTCAGCTGCGTGCGATCTCTGAGTGTTCTGTTCAGCTGCGCGGGAGATCTCTGAGTGTTCTGTTCAGCTGCGCGCGCGATCTCTGAGTGTTCTGTTCAGCTGCATGTGACGTCTGAGCGTTCTGTTCAGCTGCGTGCGACCTCTGAGCGTTCTGTTCAGGTGCGTTTGATCTGAGTGTTCTGTTCAGCTGCAAGCCCGATCTCTGAGCGTTCTGTTCAGCTGCACGCGCGATCTGAGCGTTCTGTTCAGCCGCGCGCGCGATCTCTGAGCGTTCTGTTCAGCTGCGTACAATCTCTGGGTGCTCTGTTCTGCTGCGTGTGCGATGTCTGAGTGTTCTGTTCAGCCGCGTGTGCGATCTCTGGGTGTTCTGTTCAGCCGCGTACGATCTCTGAGCGTTCTGTTCAGCTGCGTGCGACCTCTGAGCGGTCTGTTCAGCTGCGTGCGACCTCTGAGCGGTCTGTTCAGCTGCGTGCGACCTCTGAGCGGTCTGTTCAGCTGCGCGCGCGATCTCTGAGTGTTCTGTTGAGCGGATCGCGCGATCTCTGAGCATTCTTTTCAGCCGCTCGCATGATCTCTGAGCGTTCTGTTCAGCCGCGCGCGATCTCTGAGTGTTCTGTTCTGCTGCGCGCGCGATCTCTGAGTGTTCTGTTTAGCTGCGTGCGATCTCTGGGTGTTCTGTTCAGCTGCGTGCGCGATCTCTGAGTGTTCTATTCAGCCGAGCGCACGATCTCTGAGTGTTCTATTCAGCCGAGCGCACGATCTCTGAGTGTTCTGTTCAGCCCCGTGCGGGATCTCTGAGTGTTCTGTTGAGCGGATCGCGCGATCTCTGAGTGTTCTGTTGAGCGGATCGCGCGATCTCTGAGTGTTCTGTTCCGCTGCCTGCGACCTCTGAGCGTTCTGTTCAGCTGCGCGTGCCATCTGAGTGTTCTGTTCAGCCGCGCGTGCCATCTGAGTGTTCTGTTCAGCCGCGCGAGCGATCTCTGGGTGTTCTATTCAGCCGCGCGCACGATCTGTGAGTGTTCTATTCAGCCGCGTGCGATCTCTGAGTGTTCTGTTCATCTGCGTGCGCGATCTCTGAGTGTTCTTTTCAACTGCGCACGATCTCTGAGTGTTCTGTTCAGCTGCGTGCGATCTCTGAGTGTTCTGTTCTGCTGCGCGTGCGATCTCTGGGTGTTCTGTTCACCTGCGCGCGATCTCTGAGTGTTCTTTTCAACTGCGCACGATCTCTGAGTGTTCTGTTCAGCTGCGTGTGATGTCTGAGTGTTCTGTTCAGCGGCGAGTACGATCTCTGAGTGTTCTGTTCAGCGGCGCGAACGATCTCTGAGTGTCCTTTTCAGCTGCATGCGCGATGTCTGAGTGTTCTGTTCAGCCGCGTGTGCGATCTCTGGGTGTTCTGTTCAGCTGCGTACGATCTCTGGGTGTTCTGTTCACCTGCGTGCGATCTCTGGGTGTTCTGTTCACCTGCGTGCGATCTCTGAGTGTTCTTTTCAACTGCGCACGATCTCTGAGTGTTCTGTTCAGCTGCGTGCGCGATCTCTGAGTGTTCTTTTCAGCTGCACGCGCAATCTCTGGGTGTTCTGTTCACCTGCGTGCGATCTCTGAGTGTTTATTTCACCTGCGTGCGATCTGTGAGTGTTCTGTTCACCTGCGTGCGATCTGTGAGTGTTCTGTTCAGCTGCGTGCGATCTGTGAGTGTTCTGTTAAGCTGCGTGGGATCTCTGGGTGTTCTTTTCAGCTGCGCGCGCGATCTCTGAGTGTTCTGTTCAGCTGCGTGCGATCTGTGAGTGTTCTGTTCAGCTGCGCGCGCGATCTCTGAGTGTTCTGTTCAGCGGATCACGCGAAGTCTGAGTGTTCTGTTCAGCTGCGTGCGATCTGTGAGTGTTCTGTTCAGCTGCGCGGGATCTCTGGGTGTTCTGTTCAGCTGCGTGCGATCTCTGAGTGTTCTGTTCAGCCGCGCGCACGATCTCTGAGTGTTCTGTTCAGCGGATCACGCGATGTCTGAGTGTTCTGTTCAGCTGCGTGCGATCTGTGAGTGTTCTGTTCAGCTGCGTGCGATCTGTGAGTGTTCTGTTCACCTGCGTGCGATCTGTGAGTGTTCTGTTCAGCTGCGTGCGATCTGTGAGTGTTCTGTTCAGCTGCGCGCGCGATCTCTGGGTGTTCTGTTCAGCTGCGTGCGATCTCTGAGTGTTCTGTTCAGCCGCGCGCGCGTTCTCTGAGTGTTCTGTTCAGCTGAGTGCCATCTCTGAGTGTTCTGTTCAGCTGAGTGCCATCTCTGAGTGTTCTCTTCAGCCGCGCGCGTGATCTCTGAGTGTTCTGTTCAGCTGCGCGCGATCTCTGAGTGTTCTGTTCAGCTGCGCGCGATCTCTGAGTGTTCTGTTCAGCTGCGCGGGATCTCTGAGTGTTCTGTTCAGCTGCGCGGGATCTCTGAGTGTTCTGTTCAGCTGCGCGCGCGATATCTGGGTGTTCTGTTCACCTGCGTGCGATCTCTGAGTGTTCTGTTCAGCTGCTTGCGATCTCTGAGTGTTCTGTTCAGCCGCACGCACGATCTCTGAGTGTTCTGTTCAGCGGATTACGCGATGTCTGAGTGTTCTGTTCAGCTGCGTGCGATCTGTGAGTGTTCTGTTCACCTGCGTGCGATCTGTGAGTGTTCTGTTAAGCTGCGCGGGATCTCTGGGTGTTCTTTTCAGCTGCGCGCGCGTTCTCTGAGTGTTCTGTTCAGCTGAGTGCCATCTCTGAGTGTTCTGTTCAGCCGTGCGCGATCTCTGAGTGTTCTGTTCAGCCGCGCGGGATCTCTGAGTGTTCTGTTCACCTGCGCGCGCGATCTCTGGGTGTTCTGTTCAGCTGCGTGCGATCTCTGAGTGCTCTGTTCAGCTGCGCGGGCGATATCTGGGTGTTCTTTTCACCTGCGTGCGATCTCTGAGTGTTCTGTTAAGCTGCGCGGGATCTCTGGGTGTTCTTTTCAGCTGCGCGCGCGATCTCTGAGTGTTCTGTTCAGCTGCGCGCGCGATCTCTGAGTGTTCTGTTCAGCGGATCATGCGAAGTCTGAGTGTTCTGTTTAGCTGCGTGCGATCTGTGAGTGTTCTGTTCAGCTGCGCGGGATCTCTGGGTGTTCTGTTCAGCTGCGTGCGATCTCTGAGTGTTCTGTTCAGCCGCGCGCACGATCTCTGAGTGTTCTGTTCAGCGGATCACGCGATGTCTGAGTGTTCTGTTCAGCTGCGTGCGATCTGTGAGTGTTCTGTTCAGCTGTGTGCGATCTGTGAGTGTTCTGTTCAGCTGCGTGCGATCTGTGAGTGTTCTGTTCACCTGCGTGCGATCTGTGAGTGTTCTGTTCAGCTGCGTGCGATCTGTGAGTGTTCTGTTAAGCTGCACGGGATCTCTGGGTGTTCTTTTCAGCTGCGCGCGCGATCTCTGAGTGTTCTGTTCAGCTGCGTGCGATCTGTGAGTGTTCTGTTCAGCTGCGCGCGCGATCTCTGGGTGTTCTGTTCAGCTGCGTGCGATCTGTGAGTGTTCTGTTCAGCTGCGCGCGCGATCTCTGGGTGTTCTGTTCAGCTGCGTGCGATCTCTGAGTGTTCTGTTCAGCCGCGCGCTTTCTCTGAGTGTTCTGTTCAGCCGCGCGCTTTCTCTGAGTGTTCTGTTCAGCTGAGTGCCATCTCTGAGTGTTCTGTTCAGCTGAGTGCCATCTCTGAGTGTTCTCTTCAGCCGCGCGCGTGATCTCTGAGTGTTCTGTTCAGCCGCGCGCGATCTCTGAGCGTTCTGTTCAGCTGCTTGTGATGTCTGAGCGTTCTGTTCAGCTGCTTGTGATGTCTGAGTGTTCTGTTCAGCTGCGTGCGCGATCTCTGAGCATTCTGTTCAGCTGCTTGTGATGTCTGAGCGTTCTGTTCAGCTGCTTGTGATGTCTGAGTGTTCTTTTCAGCTGCACGCGCAATCTCTGGGTGTTCTGTTCACCTGCGTGCGATCTCTGAGTGTTCATTTCACCTGCGTGCGATCTCTGAGTGTTCTGTTCAGCTGCTTGCGATCTCTGAGTGTTCATTTCACCTGCGTGCGATCTGTGAGTGTTCTGTTCACCTGCGTGCGATCTGTGAGTGTTCTGTTCAGCTGCGTGCGATCTGTGAGTGTTCTGTTAAGCTGCGCGGGATCTCTGGGTGTTCTTTTCAGCTGCGCGCGCGATCTCTGAGTGTTCTGTTCAGCTGCGTGCGATCTGTGAGTGTTCTGTTCAGCTGCGCGCGCGATCTCTGAGTGTTCTGTTCAGCGGATCACGCGAAGTCTGAGTGTTCTGTTCAGCTGCGTGCGATCTGTGAGTGTTCTGTTCAGCTGCGCGGGATCTCTGGGTGTTCTGTTCAGCTGCGTGCGATCTCTGAGTGTTCTGTTCAGCTGCGTGCGATCTGTGAGTGTTCTGTTAAGCTGCACGGGATCTCTGGGTGTTCTTTTCAGCTGCGCGCGCGATCTCTGAGTGTTCTGTTCAGCTGCGTGCGATCTGTGAGTGTTCTGTTCAGCTGCGCGGGATCTTTGGGTGTTCTGTTCAGCTGCGTGCGATCTCTGAGTGTTCTGTTCAGCCGCGCGCACGATCTCTGAGTGTTCTGTTCAGCGGATCACGCGATGTCTGAGTGTTCTGTTCAGCTGCGTGCGATCTGTGAGTGTTCTGTTCAGCTGCGTGCGATCTGTGAGTGTTCTGTTCACCTGCGTGCGATCTGTGAGTGTTCTGTTCACCTGCGTGCGATCTGTGAGTGTTCTGTTCAGCTGCGCGGGATCTCTGGGTGTTCTGTTCAGCTGCGTGCGATCTCTGAGTGTTCTGTTCAACTGCGTGCGATCTCTTGGTGTTCTGTTCAGCTGCGTGCGATCTGTGAGTGTTCTGTTCAGCTGCGTGCGATCTGTGAGTGTTCTGTTCAGCTGCGCGGGATTTCTGGGTGTTCTTTTCAGCTGCGCGCGCGATCTCTGGGTGTTCTTTTCAGCTGCGTGCGATCTGTGAGTGTTCTGTTCAGCTGCGCGGGATCTCTGGGTGTTCTGTTCAGCTGCGTGCGTTCTCTGAGTGTTCTGTTCAACTGCGTGCGATCTCTTGGTGTTCTGTTCAGCTGCGTGCGCGATCTCTGAGTGTTCAGTTCAGCTGCGCGGGATCTCTGGGTGTTCTGTTCAGCTGCGTGCGATCTCTGAGTGTTCTGTTCAGCTGCGTGCGATCTGTGAGTGTTCTGTTCAGCTGCGCGGGATCTCTGGGTGTTCCTTTCAGCTGCGCGCGCGATCTCTGAGTGTTCTGTTCAGCTGCGTGCGATCTGTGAGTGTTCTGTTCAGTTGCGTGCGATCTCTGAGTTTTCTGTTCTGCTGCGCGTGCGATTTCTGAGTGTTCTGTTCAGCTGCGTGCGATCTCTGGGTGTTCTTTTCAACTGCGAGCGATCTCTGGGTGTTCTGTTCAACTGCGAGCGATCTCTGGGTGTTCTGTTCAGCTGCGTGCGATCTCTGGGTTTTCTGTTCAACTGCGAGCGATCTCTGAGTGTTCTGTTCTGCTACGTGTGCGATCCCTGGGTGTTCTGTTCAGCTGCGCACGATCTCTGAGTGTTCTGTTCAGTTGCGAGCGATCTCTGAGTTTTCTGTTCTGCTGCGCGTGCGATCTCTGAGCGTTCTGTTCAGCTGCGCACGATCTCTGAGCGTTCTGTTCAGTTGCGAGCGATCTCTGAGTGTTCTGTTCAGCTGCGCACGATCTCTGAGTGTTCTGTTCAGTTGCGAGCGATGTCTGAGTGTTCTGTTCTGCTGCGCGTGCGATCTCTGGGTGTTCTGTTTAGCCCCGTGCGCAATCTCTGTGTGTTCTGTTCTGCTGCGCGTGCGATCTCTGGGTGTTCTGTTCAGCTGCGTGCGATCTCTGAGTGTTCTGATCTCTGAGTGTTCTGTTCAGCTGCGCGTGCGATCTCTGAGTGTTCTGTTCAGCTGCGCGCGATCTCTGTGTGTTCTGTTCAGCTGCGCGCGCGATCTCTGAGTGTTCTGTTCAGCTGGGCGTGCGATCTCGGAGTTCTCTGTTCTGCTGCGCGTGCGATTTCTGAGTGTTCTGTTCAGCTGCGTGCGATCTCTGGGTGTTCTTTTCAACTGCGAGCGATCTCTGGGTGTTCTGTTCAACTGCGAGCGATCTCTGGGTGTTCTGTTCAGCTGCGTGCGATCTCTGGGTGTTCTGTTCAACTGCGAGCGATCTCTGAGTGTTCTGTTTTGCTACGTGTGCGATCCCTGGGTGTTCTGTTCAGCTGCGCACGATCTCTGAGTTTTCTGTTCTGCTGCGCGTGCGATCTCTGAGTGTTCTGTTCAGCTGCGCACGATCTCTGAGTGTTCTGTTCAGTTGCGAGCGATGTCTGAGTGTTCTGTTCTGCTGCGCGTGCGATCTCTGGGTGTTCTGTTCAGCTGCGCGCGATCTCTGAGTTTTCTGTTCAGCTGCGCGCGATCTCTGAGTGTTCTGTTCAGCTGCGCGTGCGATCTCTGAGTGTTCTGTTCAGCTGCGCACGATCTCTGAGTGTTCTGTTCAGTTGCGAGCGATGTCTGAGTGTTCTGTTCTGCTGCGCGTGCGATCTCTGGGTGTTCTGTTCAGCCCCGTGCGCAATCTCTGTGTGTTCTGTTCTGCTGCGCGTGCGATCTCTGGGTGTTCTGTTCAGCTGCGTGCGATCTCTGAGTGTTCTGTTCAGCTGCGCGCGATCACTGTGTGTTCTGTTCAGCTGCGCGCGCGATCTCTGAGTGTTCTGTTCAGCTGCGCGTGCGATCTCTGAGTGTTCTGTTCAGCTGCGCGTGCGATCTCTGAGTGTTCTGTTCAGCTGCGCGCGCGATCTCTGAGTGTTCTGTTCAGCTGCGCGCGCGATCTCTGGGTGTTCTGTTCAGCTGCGCGCGCGATCTCTGGGTGTTCTGTTCAGCCGCGGGCGCGATCTCTGAGTGTTCTGATCAGCTGCGCGTGCGATCTCTGAGTGTTCTGTTCAGCTGCGAGCGATCTCTGAGTGTTCTGTTCAACTGCGAGAGATCTGTGTTCTGTTCTGCTGCGCGTGCGATCTCTGTGTGTTCTGTTCAGCTGCGCGTGCGATCTCTGAGTGTTCTGTTCAGCTGCGCGCGCGATCTCTGAGTGTTCTGTTCTGCTGCGCGTGCGATCTCTGGGTGTTCTGTTCAGCTGCGAGCGAGCTCTGAGTGTTCTGTTCAGCTGCGAGCTATCTCTGAGTGTTCTGTTCAGCTGCGAGCGATCTCTGAGTGTTCTGTTCAGCTGCGAGCGATCTCTGAGTGTTCTGTTCAGCTGCGAGCGATCTCTGAGTTTTCTGTTCAGCTGCGAGCGATCTCTGAGTGTTCTGTTCAGCTGCGTGCGATCTCTGGGTGTTCTGTTCAGCTGCGCGCGCGATCTCTGAGTGTTCTGTTCAGCTGCGCACGCGATCTCTGAGTGTTCTGTTCTGCTGCGCGTGCGATCTCTGTGTGTTCTGTTCAGCTGCGCGCGCGATCTCTGAGTGTTCTGTTCAGCCGCGGGCGCGATCTCTGAGTGTTTTGTTCAGCCGCGGGCGCGATCTCTGAGTTTTCTGTTCAGCGGGGGGCGCGATCTCTGAGTGTTCTGTTCATCTGCGCGTGCGATCTCTGAGTGTTATGTTCTGCTGCGCGTGCGATCTCTGGGTGTTCTGTTCAGCTGCGTGCGATCTCTGAGTGTTCTGTTCAGCTGCGCGCGCGATCTCTGGGTGTTCTGTTCAGCTGCGTGCGATCTCTGGGTGTTCTGTTCAACTGCGCGCGATCTCTGAGTGTTATGTTCTGCTGCGCGTGCGATCTCTGGGTGTTCTGTTCAGCTGCGTGCGATCTCTGAGTGTTCTGTTCAGCTGCGCGCGCGATCTCTGGGTGTTCTGTTCAGCTGCGTGCGATCTCTGGGTGTTCTGTTCAACTGCGCGCGATCTCTGAGTGTTCTGTTCAACTGCGAGAGATCTCTGTGTGTTCTGTTCAGCTGCGCGTGCGATCTCTGAGTGTTCTGTTCAGCTGCGCGTGCGATCTCTGAGTGTTCTGTTCAGCTGCGCGCGATCTCTGAGTGTTCTGTTCAGTTGCGCGTGCGATCTCTGAGTGTTCTGTTCAGCTGCGCGTGCGATCTCTGGGTGTTCTGTTCAGCTGCGTGCGATCTCTGAGTGTTCTGTTCAGTTGCGCGTGCGATCTCTGAGTGTTCTGTTCAGTTGCGCGTGCGATCTGAGTGTTCTGTTCAGCTGCGCGAGCGATCTCTGAGTTTTCTGTTCTGCTGCGCGTGCGATCTCTGAGTGTTCTGTTCAGCTGCGCACGATCTCTGAGTGTTCTGTTCAGTTGCGAGCGATCTCTGAGTTTTCTGCTCTGCTGCGCGTGCGATCTCTGAGTGTTCTGTTCAGCTGCGCACGATCTCTGAGTGTTCTGTTCAGTTGCGAGCGATCTCTGAGTGTTCTGTTCAGCTGCGCACGATCTCTGAGTGTTCTGTTCAGCTGTGCACGATCTCTGAGTGTTCTTTTCAGTTGCGAGCGATCTCTGAGTGTTCTGTTCAGCTGCGCGCGATCTCTGAGTGTTCTGTTCAGCTGCGCGCGCGATCTCTGGGTGTTCTGTTCAGCTGCATGCGATCTCTGGGTGTTCTGTTCAACTGCGAGCGATCTCTGGGTGTTCTGTTCAGCTGCGTGTGCGATGTCTGAGTGTTGTGTTCAGCGGCTCGCGTGATCTCTGAGTCTTCTGTTCAGCTACGTGCGATCTCTGAGTGTTCTGTTCTGCTGCGCGTGCGATCTCTGGGTGTTCTGTTCAGCTGCGTGCGATCTCTGGGTGTTCTGTTCAACTGCGAGCGATCTCTGGGTGTTCTGTTCAGCTGCGTGTGCGATGTCTGAGTGTTGTGTTCAGCGGCTCGCGTGATCTCTGAGTCTTCTGTTCAGCTACGTGCGATCTCTGAGTGTTTTGTTCAGCTGCGGGCGATCTCTGAGTGTTCTGTTCAGCTGCGTGCGATCTGAGTGTTCTGTTCAGCCACGGGCGCAATCTCTGAGTGTTCTATTCAGCTGCGTGCGATCTCTGAGTTTTCTGTTCAGCTGCGCGCGCGATCTCTGAGTGTTCTGTTCAGCTGCGCACGATCTCTGAGTGTTCTATTCAGTTGCGTGCGATCTCTGAGTGTTCTGTTCAGCTGCGCACGATCTCTGAGTGTTCTATTCAGCTGCGTGCGATCTCTGAGTGTTCTGTTCAGCTGCGCGCGCGATCTCTGAGTGTTCTGTTCAGCTGCGCGTGCGATCTCTGAGTGTTCTGTTCAGCTGCGCGTGCGATCTCTGAGTGTTTTGTTCAGCTGCGGGCGATCTCTGAGTGTTCTGTTCAGCTGCGTGCGATCCGAGTGTTCTGTTCAGCCACGGGCGCAATCTCTGAGTGTTCTATTCAGCTGCGTGCGATCTCTGAGTTTTCTGTTCTGCTGCGCGCGCGATATCTGAGTGTTCTGTTCAGCTGCGCGCGATCTCTGAGTGTTCTGTTCAGCTGCGCGCGATCTCTGAGTGTTCTGTTCAACTGCGAGAGATCTCTGAGTGTTCTGTTCAGCCGCGCGCGCGATCTCTGAGTGTTCTGTTCAGCCGCGCGCGCGACCTCTGAGTGTTCTGTTCACCTGCGTGCGATCTCTGGGTGTTCTGTTCAGCTGCGTGTGCGATGTCTGAGTGTTGTGTTCAGCGGCTCGCGTGATCTCTGAGTCTTCTGTTCAGCTACATGCGATCTCTGAGTGTTTTGTTCAGCTGCGGGCGATCTCTGAGTGTTCTGTTCAGCTGCGTGCGATCTGAGTGTTCTGTTCAGCCACGGGCGCAATCTCTGAGTGTTCTATTCAGCTGCGTGCGATCTCTGAGTTTTCTGTTCAGCTGCGCGCGCGATCTCTGAGTGTTCTGTTCAGCTGCGCACGATCTCTGAGTGTTCTATTCAGTTGCGAGCGATCTCTGAGTGATCTGTTCAGCTGCGCGTGCGATCTCTGAGTGTTCTGTTCAGCTGCGCGTGCGATCTCTGAGTGTTCTGTTCAACTGCGAGAGATCTCTGTGTGTTCTGTTCTGCTGCGCGTGCGATCTCTGTGTGTTCTGTTCAGCTGCGCGTGCGATCTCTGAGTGCTCTGTTCAGCTGCGCGCGCGATCTCTGAGTGTTCTGTTCAGCCCCGTGCGCAATCTCTGTGTGTTCTGTTCAGCTGCGCGCGCGATCTCTGAGTGTTCTGTTCTGCTGCGCGTGCGATCTCTGGGTGTTCTGTTCAGCTGCGAGCGAGCTCTGAGTGTTCTGTTCAGCTGCGAGCGATCTCTGAGTGTTCTGTTCAGCTGCGAGCGATCTCTGAGTGTTCTGTTCAGCTGCGAGCGATCTCTGAGTTTTCTGTTCAGCTGCGAGCGATCTCTGAGTGTTCTGTTCAGCTGCGAGCAATCTCTGAGTGTTCTGTTCAGCTGCGAGCGATCTTTGAGTGCTCTGTTCAGCTGCGCGTGCGATCTCTGAGTGTTCTGTTCAGCTGCGCGCGCGATCTCTGAGTGTTCTGTTCAGCTGCGCGCGCAATCTCTGAGTGTTCTGTTCAGCTGCGCGCGTGATCTCTGAGTGTTCTGTTCAGCTGCGCGCGTGATCTCTGAGTGTTCTGTTCAGCTGGGCGCGCGATCTCTGAGTGTTCTGTTCAGCTGCGCGCGCGATCTCTGAGTGTTCTGTTCAGCTGCGCGCGCGATCTCTGGGTGTTCTGTTCAGCTGCGTGCGATCTCTGAGTGTTCTGTTCAGCCGCGGGCGCGATCTCTGAGTGTTCTGTTCAGCCGCGGGCGCGATCTCTGAGTGTTCTGTTCAGCTGCGCGCGCGATCTCTGAGTGTTCTGATCAGCTGCGCGTGCGATCTCTGAGTGTTCTGTTCAGCTGCGTGCGATCTCTGAGTGTTCTGTTCAGCTGCGCGCGATCTCTGAGTGTTCTGTTCAGCTGCGAGACATCTCTGTGTGTTCTGTTCAGCTGCGCGTGCGATCTCTGAGTGTTCTGTTCAGCCCCGTGCGCAATCTCTGTGTGTTCTGTTCTGCTGCGCGTGCGATCTCTGAGTGTTCTTTTCAGCCGCGCGAGCGATCTCTGAGTGTTCTGTTCAGCTGCGAGCGATCTCTGAGTTTTCTGTTCAGCTGCGAGCGATCTCTGAGTGTTCTGTTCAGCTGCGAGCGATCTCTGAGTGTTCTGTTCAGCCGCGCGAGCGATCTCTGAGTGTTCTGTTCAGCTGCGAGCGATCTCTGAGTTTTCTGTTCAGCTGCGAGCGATCTCTGAGTGTTCTGTTCAGCTGCGCGCGATCTCTGAGTGTTCTGTTCAGCTGCGAGCGATCTCTGAGTTTTCTGTTCAGCTGCGAGCGATCTCTGAGTGTTCTGTTCTGCTGCGCGTGCGATCTCTGGGTGTTCTGTTCAGCTGCGTGCGATCTCTGGGTGTTCTGTTCAGCTGCGAGCGATCTCTGAGTTTTCTGTTCAGCTGCGAGCGATCTCTGAGTTTTCTGTTCAGCTGCGCGCGCAATCTCTGAGTGTTCTGTTCAGCTGCGCGCGCAATCTCTGAGTGTTCTGTTCAGCCGCTGGCGCGATCTCTGAGTGTTCTGTTCAGCTGCGAGCGATCTCTGAGTGTTCTGTTCAGCTGGGCGTGCGATCTCTGAGTGTTCTGTTCAGCCGCGCGCGATCTCTGAGTGTTCTGTTCAGCCGCGCGCGATCTCTGAGTGTTCTGTTCAGCTGCGAGCGATCTCTGAGTGTTCTGTTCAGCTGCGCGCGCGATGTCTGAGTGTTCTGTTCAGCTGCGCGCGCGATGTCTGAGTGTTCTGTTCAGCTGCGCGCGCGATCTCTGAGTGTTCTGTTCAGCTGCGCGCGATCTCTGAGTGTTCTGTTCAGCTGCGAGCGATCTCTGAGTGTTCTGTTCAGCTGCGCGCGCGATCTCTGAGTGTTCTGTTCAGCTGCGCGCGATCTCTGAGTGTTCTGTTCAGCTGCGCGCGCGATCTCTGAGTGTTCTGTTCAGCTGCGCACGAGATGTCTGAGTGTTCTGTTCAGCTGCGTGGGATCTCTGTGTGTCCTGTTCAGCTGCGCGTGCGATCTCTGAGTGTTCTGTTCAGCCGCGGGCGCGATCTCTGAGTGTTCTGTTCAGCCGCGGGCGCGATCTCTGAGTGTTCTGTTCAGCTGCGTGTGCGATCTCTGAGTTTTCTGTTCAGCGGGGGGCGCGATCTCTGAGTGTTCTGTTCATCTGCGCGTGCGATCTCTGAGTGTTATGTTCTGCTGCGCGTGCGATCTCTGAGTGTTCTGTTCAGTTGCGCGTGCGATCTCTGAGTGTTCTGTTCAGCTGCGCGCGCGATCTCTGGGTGTTCTGTTCAGCTGCGTGCGATCTCTGGGTGTTCTGTCCAACTGCGCGCGATCTCTGAGTGTTCTGTTCAGCTGCGCGCGATCTCTGAGTGTTCTGTTCAGTTGCGCGTGCGATATCTGAGTGTTCTGTTCAGCTGCGCGTGCGATCTCTGGGTGTTCTGTTCAGCTGCGTGCGATCTCTGAGTGTTCTGTTCAGTTGCGCGTGCGATCTCTGAGTGTTCTGTTCAGTTGCGCGTGCGATCTCTGAGTGTTCTGTTCTGCTGCGCGTGCGATCTCTGAGTGTTCTGTTCAGCTGCGGGCGATCTCTGAGTGTTCTGTTCAGCTGCGTGCGATCTCTGAGTGTTCTGTTCAGCTGCGCGCGCGATCTCTGAGTGTTCTGTTCAGCTGCGTGCGATCTCTGAGTGTTCTGTTCAGCCGCGGGCGCGATCTCTGAGTGTTCTGTTCAACTGCGAGAGATCTCTGTGTGTTCTGTTCAGCTGCGCGTGCGATCTCTGAGTCCTCTGTTCAGCTGCGCGCGCGATCTCTGAGTGTTCTGTTCAGCCCCGTGCGCAATCTCTGTGTGTTCTGTTCTGCTGCGCGTGCGATCTCTGAGTGTTCTGTTCAGCTGCGAGCGATCTCTGAGTGTTCTGTTCAACTGCGAGAGATCTCTGTGTGTTCTGTTCTGCTGCGCGTGCGATCTCTGTGTGTTCTGTTCAGCTGCGCGTGCGATCTCTGAGTGCTCTGTTCAGCTGCGCGCGCGATCTCTGAGTGTTCTGTTCAGCCCCGTGCGCAATCTCTGTGTGTTCTGTTCAGCTGCGCGCGCGATCTCTGAGTGTTCTGTTCTGCTGCGCGTGCGATCTCTGGGTGTTCTGTTCAGCTGCGAGCGAGCTCTGAGTGTTCTGTTCAGCTGCGAGCGATCTCTGAGTGTTCTGTTCAGCTGCGAGCGATCTCTGAGTATTCTGTTCAGCTGCGAGCGATCTCTGAGTTTTCTGTTCAGCTGCGAGCAATCTCTGAGTGTTCTGTTCAGCTGCGCGCGCGATCTTTGAGTGCTCTGTTCAGCTGCGAGCGATCTCTGAGTGTTCTGTTCAGCTGCGAGCGATCTCTGAGTTTTCTGTTCAGCTGCGAGCGATCTCTGAGTGTTCTATTCAGCTGCGCGTGCGATCTCTGTGTGTTCTGTTCAGCTGCGCGTGCGATCTCTGAGTGCTCTGTTCAGCTGCGCGCGCGATCTCTGAGTGTTCTGTTCAGCCCCGTGCGCAATCTCTGTGTGTTCTGTTCAGCTGCGCGCGCGATCTCTGAGTGTTCTGTTCAGCTGCGCGCGCGATCTCTGGGTGTTCTGTTCAGCTGCGAGCGAGCTCTGAGTGTTCTGTTCAGCTGCGAGCGATCTCTGAGTGTTCTGTTCAGCTGCGAGCGATCTCTGAGTATTCTGTTCAGCTGCGAGCGATCTCTGAGTTTTCTGTTCAGCTGCGCGCGCGATCTCTGAGTGTTCTGTTCAGTTGCGCGTGCGATCTCTGAGTGTTCTGTTCAGTTGCGCATGCGATCTCTGAGTGTTCTGTTCTGCTGCGCGTGCGATCTCTGAGTGTTCTGTTCAGCTGCGGGCGATCTCTGAGTGTTCTGTTCAGCTGCGTGCGATCTGAGTGTTCTGTTCAGCCACGGGCGCAATCTCTGAGTGTTCTATTCAGCTGCGTGCGATCTCTGAGTTTTCTGTTCAGCTGCGCGCGCGATCTCTGAGTGTTCTGTTCAGCTGTGCACGATCTCTGAGTGTTCTATTCAGTTGCGAGCGATCTCTGAGTGTTCTGTTCAGCTGCGCACGATCTCTGAGTGTTCTATTCAGTTGCGAGCGATCTCTGAGTGTTCTGTTCAGCTGCGCGTGCGATCTCTGAGTGTTCTGTTCAGCTGCGCGCGCGATCTCTGAGTGTTCTGTTCAGCTGCGCGTGCGATCTCTGAGTGTTCTGTTCAGCTGCGCGCGCGATCTCTAAGTGTTCTGTTCAGCTGCGTGCGATCTCTGAGTGTTCTGTTCAGCCGCGGGCGCGATCTCTGAGTGTTCTGTTCTGGCGCTGGCGCGATCTCTGAGTGTTCTGTTCAGCCGCGGGCGCGATCTCTGAGTGTTCTGTTCAGCTGCGCGCGCGATCTCTGAGTGTTCTGATCAGCTGCGCGTGCGATCTCTGAGTGTTCTGTTCAGCTGCGTGCGATCTCTGAGTGTTCTGTTCAGCTGCGCGCGATCTCTGAGTGTTCTGTTCAACTGCGAGAGATCTCTGTGTGTTCTGTTCAGCTGCGCGTGCGATCTCTGAGTGCTCTGTTCAGCTGCGCGCGCGATCTCTGAGTGTTCTGTTCAGCCCCGTGCGCAATCTCTGTGTGTTCTGTTCTGCTGCGCGTGCGATCTCTGAGTGTTCTGTTCAGCTGCGAGCGATCTCTGAGTGTTCTGTTCAACTGCGAGAGATCTCTCTGTGTTCTGTTCTGCTGCGCGTGCGATCTCTGTGTGCTCTGTTCAGCTGCGCGTGCGATCTCTGAGTGCTCTGTTCAGCTGCGCGCGCGATCTCTGAGTGTTCTGTTCAGCCCCGTGCGCAATCTCTGTGTGTTCTGTTCAGCTGCGCGCGCGATCTCTGAGTGTTCTGTTCTGCTGCGCGTGCGATCTCTGGGTGTTCTGTTCAGCTGCGAGCGAGCTCTGAGTGTTCTGTTCAGCTGCGAGCGATCTCTGAGTGTTCTGTTCAGCTGCGAGCGATCTCTGAGTGTTCTGTTCAGCTGCGAGCGATCTCTGAGTTTTCTGTTCAGCTGCGAGCAATCTCTGAGTGTTCTGTTCAGCTGCGCGCGCGATCTTTGAGTGCTCTGTTCAGCTGCGAGCGATCTCTGAGTGTTCTGTTCAGCTGCGAGCGATCTCTGAGTTTTCTGTTCAGCTGCGAGCGATCTCTGAGTGTTCTGTTCAGCTGCGAGCGATCTCTGAGTGTTCTGTTCAGCTGCGCGTGCGATCTCTGTGTGTTCTGTTCAGCTGCGCGTGCGATCTCTGAGTGCTCTGTTCAGCTGCGCGCGCGATCTCTGAGTGTTCTGTTCAGCCCCGTGCGCAATCTCTGTGTGTTCTGTTCAGCTGCGCGCGCGATCTCTGAGTGTTCTGTTCAGCTGCGCGTGCGATCTCTGGGTGTTCTGTTCAGCTGCGAGCGAGCTCTGAGTGTTCTGTTCAGCTGCGAGCGATCTCTGAGTGTTCTGTTCAGCTGCGAGCGATCTCTGAGTTTTCTGTTTAGCTGCGAGCGATCTCTGAGTGTTCTGTTCAGCTGCGAGCGATCTCTGAGTGTTCTGTTCAGCTGCGCGTGCGATCTTTGAGTGCTCTGTTCAGCTGCGAGCGATCTCTGAGTGTTCTGTTCTGCTGCGCGCGCGATCTCTGAGTGTTCTGTTCAGCCGCGGGCGCGATCTCTGAGTGTTCTGTTCAGCCGCGGGCGCGATCTCTGAGTGTTCTGTTCAGCTGCGTGTGCGATCTCTGAGTTTTCTGTTCAGCGGGGGGCGCGATCTCTGAGTGTTCTGTTCATCTGCGCGTGCGATCTCTGAGTGTTATGTTCTGCTGCGCGTGCGATCTCTGGGTGTTCTGTTCAGCTGCGTGCGATCTCTGAGTGTTCTGTTCAGCTGCGCGCGCGATCTCTGGGTGTTCTGTTCAGCTGCGTGCGATCTCTGGGTGTTCTGTTCAACTGCGAGAGATCTCTGTGTGTTCTGTTCAGCTGCGCATGCGATCTCTGAGTGTTCTGTTCAGCTGAGTGTGCGATCTCTGAGTGTTCTGTTCAGTTGCGTGTGCGATCTCTGAGTGTTCTGTTCAGCTGCGCGTGCGATCTCTGGGTGTTCTGTTCAGCTGCGTGCAATCTCTGAGTGTTCTGTTCAGTTGCGCGTGCGATCTCTGAGTGTTCTGTTCAGTTGCGCGTGCGATCTCTGAGTGTTCTGTTCAGCTGCGCGTGCGATCTCTGAGTGTTCTGTTCAGTTGCGAGCGATCTCTGAGTTTTCTGTTCTGCTGCGCGTGCGATCTCTGAGTGTTCTGTTCAGCTGCGCACGATCTCTGAGTGTTCTGTTCAGTTGCGAGCGATCTCTGAGTTTTCTGCTCTGCTGCGCGTGCGATCTCTGAGTGTTCTGTTCAGCTGCGCACGATCTCTGAGTGTTCTGTTCAGTTGCGAGCGATCTCTGAGTGTTCTGTTCAGCTGCGCACAATCTCTGAGTGTTCTGTTCAGCTGCGCGTGCGATTTCTGAGTTTTCTGTTCAGCTGCGAGCGATCTCTGAGTGTTCTGTTCAGCTGCGAGCGATCTCTGAGTGTTATGTTCAGCTGCGAGCGATCTCTGAGTGTTCTGTTCTGCTGCGCGTGCGATCTCTGAGTGTTCTGTTCAGCTGCGAGCGATCTCTGAGTGTTCTGTTCAGCTGCGCGTGCGATCTCTGAGTGTTCTGTTCAGCTGCGAGCGATCTCTGAGTGTTCTGTTCAGCTGCGCGTGCGATCTCTGAGTGTTCTGTTCAGCTGCGAGCGATCTCTTGGTGTTCTGTTCAGCTGCGCGTGCGATCTCTGGGTGTTCTGTTCAGCTGCGAGCGATCTCTGAGTGTTCTGTTCAGCTGCGAGCGATCTCTGAGTGTTCTGTTCAGCTGCGCGTGCGATCTCTTGGTGTTCTCTTCAGCTGCGCGTGCGATCTCTGAGTGTTCTGTTCAGCTGCGAGCAATCTCTGAGTGTTCTGTTCAGCTGCGCGTGCGATTTCTGAGTTTTCTGTTCAGCTGCGAGCGATCTCTGAGTGTTCTGTTCAGCTGCGAGCGATCTCTGAGTGTTCTGTTCAGCTGCGCGTGCGATCTCTGTGTGTTCTGTTCAGCTGCGCGTGCGATCTCTGAGTGCTCTGTTCAGTTGCGCGTGCGATCTCTGAGTGTTCTGTTCAGCTGCGCGTGCGATCTCTGAGTGTTCTGTTCAGTTGCGAGCGATCTCTGAGTTTTCTGTTCTGCTGCGCGTGCGATCTCTGAGTGTTCTGTTCAGCTGCGCACGATCTCTGAGTGTTCTGTTCAGTTGCGAGCGATCTCTGAGTTTTCTGCTCTGCTGCGCGTGCGATCTCTGAGTGTTCTGTTCAGCTGCGCACGATCTCTGAGTGTTCTGTTCAGTTGCGAGCGATCTCTGAGTGTTCTGTTCAGCTGCGCACGATCTCTGAGTGTTCTGTTCAGCTGCGCGTGCGATTTCTGAGTTTTCTGTTCAGCTGCGAGCGATCTCTGAGTGTTCTGTTCAGCTGCGAGCGATCTCTGAGTGTTATGTTCAGCTGCGAGCGATCTCTGAGTGTTCTGTTCTGCTGCGCGTGCGATCTCTGAGTGTTCTGTTCAGCTGCGAGCGATCTCTGAGTGTTCTGTTCAGCTGCGCGTGCGATCTCTGAGTGTTCTGTTCAGCTGCGAGCGATCTCTGAGTGTTCTGTTCAGCTGCGCGTGCGATCTCTGAGTGTTCTGTTCAGCTGCGAGCGATCTCTTGGTGTTCTGTTCAGCTGCGCGTGCGATCTCTGGGTGTTCTGTTCAGCTGCGAGCGATCTCTGAGTGTTCTGTTCAGCTGCGAGCGATCTCTGAGTGTTCTGTTCAGCTGCGCGTGCGATCTCTTGGTGTTCTCTTCAGCTGCGCGTGCGATCTCTGAGTGTTCTGTTCAGCTGCGAGCAATCTCTGAGTGTTCTGTTCAGCTGCGCGTGCGATTTCTGAGTTTTCTGTTCAGCTGCGAGCGATCTCTGAGTGTTCTGTTCAGCTGCGAGCGATCTCTGAGTGTTCTGTTCAGCTGCGCGTGCGATCTCTGTGTGTTCTGTTCAGCTGCGCGTGCGATCTCTGAGTGCTCTGTTCAGCTGCGGGCGATCTCTGAGTGTTCTGTTCAGCTGCGTGCGATCTGAGTGTTCTGTTCAGCCACGGGCGCAATCTCTGAGTGTTCTATTCAGCTGCGTGCGATCTCTGAGTTTTCTGTTCAGCTGCGCGCGCGATCTCTGAGTGTTCTGTTCAGCTGCGCACGATCTCTGAGTGTTCTATTCAGTTGCGAGCGATCTCTGAGTGTTCTGTTCAGCTGCGCACGATCTCTGAGTGTTCTATTCAGTTGCGAGCGATCTCTGAGTGATCTGTTCAGCTGCGCGTGCGATCTCTGAGTGTTCTGTTCAGCTGCGCGTGCGATCTCTGAGTGTTCTGTTCAGCTGCGCGCGCGATCTCTGAGTGTTCTGTTCAGCTGCGCGTGCGATCTCTGAGTGTTCTGTTCAGCTGCGCGCGCGATCTCTGAGTGTTCTGTTCAGCTGCGCGCGCGATCTCTGAGTGTTCTGTTCAGCCGCGGGCGCGATCTCTGAGTGTTCTGTTCTGGCGCTGGCGCGATCTCTGAGTGTTCTATTCAGTTGCGAGCGATCTCTGAGTGATCTGTTCAGCTGCGCGTGCGATCTCTGAGTGTTCTGTTCAGCTGCGTGCGATCTCTGAGTGTTCTGTTCAGCCGCGGGCGCGATCTCTGAGTGTTCTGTTCTGGCGCTGGCGCGATCTCTGAGTGTTCTGTTCAGCCGCGGGCGCGATCTCTGAGTGTTCTGTTCAGCTGCGCGTGCGATCTCTGAGTGTTCTGTTCAGCCGCGGGCGCGATCTCTGAGTGTTCTGTTCTGGCGCTGGCACGATCTCTGAGTGTTCTATTCAGTTGCGAGCGATCTCTGAGTGATCTGTTCAGCTGCGCGTGCGATCTCTGAGTGTTCTGTTCAGCTGCGTGCGATCTCTGAGTGTTCTGTTCAGCCGCGGGCGCGATCTCTGAGTGTTCTGTTCTGGCGCTGGCGCGATCTCTGAGTGTTCTGTTCAGCCGCGGGCGCGATCTCTGAGTGTTCTGTTCAGCTACGCGCGCGATCTCTGAGTGTTCTGATCAGCTGCGCGTGCGATCTCTGAGTGTTCTGTTCAGCTGCGTGCGATTTCTGAGTGTTCTGTTCAGCAGCGCGCGATCTCTGAGTGTTCTGTTCAACTGCGAGAGATCTCTGTGTGTTCTGTTCAGCTGCGCGTGCGATCTCTGAGTGCTCTGTTCAGCTGCGCGCGCGATCTCTGAGTGTTCTGTTCAGCCCCGTGCGCAATCTCTGTGTGTTCTGTTCTGCTGCGCGCGCGATCTCTGAGTGTTCTGTTCAGCTGCGAGCGATCTCTGAGTGTTCTGTTCAACTGCGAGAGATCTCTCTGTGTTCTGTTCTGCTGCGCGTGCGATCTCTGTGTGCTCTGTTCAGCTGCGCGTGCGATCTCTGAGTGCTCTGTTCAGCTGCGCGCGCGATCTCTGAGTGTTCTGTTCAGCCCCGTGCGCAATCTCTGTGTGTTCTGTTCTGCTGCGCGTGCGATCTCTGGGTGTTCTGTTCAGCTGCGAGCGAGCTCTGAGTGTTCTGTTCAGCTGCGAGCGATCTCTGAGTGTTCTGTTCAGCTGCGAGCGATCTCTGAGTGTTCTGTTCAGCTGCGAGCGATCTCTGAGTTTTCTGTTCAGCTGCGAGCAATCTCTGAGTGTTCTGTTCAGCTGCGCGCGCGATCTTTGAGTGCTCTGTTCAGCTGCGAGCGATCTCTGAGTGTTCTGTTCAGCTGCGAGCGATCTCTGAGTGTTCTGTTCAGCTGCGAGCGATCTCTGAGTGTTCTGTTCAGCTGCGCGTGCGATCTCTGTGTGTTCTGTTCAGCTGCGCGTGCGATCTCTGAGTGCTCTGTTCAGCTGCGCGCGCGATCTCTGAGTGTTCTGTTCAGCCCCGTGCGCAATCTCTGTGTGTTCTGTTCAGCTGCGCGCGCGATCTCTGAGTGTTCTGTTCAGCTGCGCGTGCGATCTCTGGGTGTTCTGTTCAGCTGCGAGCGAGCTCTGAGTGTTCTGTTCAGCTGCGAGCGATCTCTGAGTGTTCTGTTCAGCTGCGAGCGATCTCTGAGTTTTCTGTTTAGCTGCGAGCGATCTCTGAGTGTTCTGTTCAGCTGCGAGCGATCTCTGAGTGTTCTGTTCAGCTGCGCGTGCGATCTTTGAGTGCTCTGTTCAGCTGCGAGCGATCTCTGAGTGTTCTGTTCTGCTGCGCGCGCGATCTCTGAGTGTTCTGTTCAGCCGCGGGCGCGATCTCTGAGTGTTCTGTTCAGCCGCGGGCGCGATCTCTGAGTGTTCTGTTCAGCTGCGTGTGCGATCTCTGAGTTTTCTGTTCAGCGGGGGGCGCGATCTCTGAGTGTTCTGTTCATCTGCGCGTGCGATCTCTGAGTGTTATGTTCTGCTGCGCGTGCGATCTCTGGGTGTTCTGTTCAGCTGCGTGCGATCTCTGAGTGTTCTGTTCAGCTGCGCGCGCGATCTCTGGGTGTTCTGTTCAGCTGCGTGCGATCTCTGGGTGTTCTGTTCAACTGCGAGAGATCTCTGTGTGTTCTGTTCAGCTGCGCATGCGATCTCTGAGTGTTCTGTTCAGCTGCGTGTGCGATCTCTGAGTGTTCTGTTCAGTTGCGCGTGCGATCTCTGAGTGTTCTGTTCAGCTGCGCGTGCGATCTCTGGGTGTTCTGTTCAGCTGCGTGCAATCTCTGAGTGTTCTGTTCAGTTGCGCGTGCGATCTCTGAGTGTTCTGTTCAGTTGCGCGTGCGATCTCTGAGTGTTCTGTTCAGCTGCGCGTGCGATCTCTGAGTGTTCTGTTCAGTTGCGAGCGATCTCTGAGTTTTCTGTTCTGCTGCGCGTGCGATCTCTGAGTGTTCTGTTCAGCTGCGCACGATCTCTGAGTGTTCTGTTCAGTTGCGAGCGATCTCTGAGTTTTCTGCTCTGCTGCGCGTGCGATCTCTGAGTGTTCTGTTCAGCTGCGCACGATCTCTGAGTGTTCTGTTCAGTTGCGAGCGATCTCTGAGTGTTCTGTTCAGCTGCGCACGATCTCTGAGTGTTCTGTTCAGCTGCGCACGATCTCTGAGTGTTCTGTTCAGCTGCGAGCGATCTCTGAGTGTTCTGTTCTGCTGCGCGTGCGATCTCTGAGTGTTCTGTTCAGCTGCGAGCGATCTCTGAGTGTTCTGTTCAGCTGCGCGTGCGATCTCTGAGTGTTCTGTTCAGCTGCGAGCGATCTCTGAGTGTTCTGTTCAGCTGCGCGTGCGATCTCTGAGTGTTCTGTTCAGCTGCGAGCGATCTCTTGGTGTTCTGTTCAGCTGCGCGTGCGATCTCTGGGTGTTCTGTTCAGCTGCGAGCGATCTCTGAGTGTTCTGTTCAGCTGAGAGCGATCTCTGAGTGTTCTGTTCAGCTGCGCGTGCGATCTCTTGGTGTTCTCTTCAGCTGCGCGTGCGATCTCTGAGTGTTCTGTTCAGCTGCGAGCAATCTCTGAGTGTTCTGTTCAGCTGCGCGTGCGATTTCTGAGTTTTCTGTTCAGCTGCGAGCGATCTCTGAGTGTTCTGTTCAGCTGCGAGCGATCTCTGAGTGTTCTGTTCAGCTGCGCGTGCGATCTCTGTGTGTTCTGTTCAGCTGCGCGTGCGATCTCTGAGTGCTCTGTTCAGCTGCGCGCGCGATCTCTGAGTGTTCTGTTCAGCCCCGTGCGCAATCTCTGAGTGTTCTGTTCAGCTGCGCGCGCGATCTCTGAGTGTTCTGTTCAGCTGCGCGTGCGATCTCTGGGTGTTCTGTTCAGCTGCGAGCGAGCTCTGAGTGTTCTGTTCAGCTGCGAGCGATCTCTGAGTGTTCTGTTCAGCTGCGAGCGATCTCTGAGTATTCTGTTCAGCTGCGAGCGATCTCTGAGTTTTCTGTTCAGCTGCGAGCAATCTCTGAGTGTTCTGTTCAGCTGCGCGCGCGATCTCTGAGTGTTCTGTTCAGTTGCGCGTGCGATCTCTGAGTGTTCTGTTCAGTTGCGCGTGCGATCTCTGAGTGTTCTGTTCTGCTGCGCGTGCGATCTCTGAGTGTTCTGTTCAGCTGCGGGCGATCTCTGAGTGTTCTGTTCAGCTGCGTGCGATCTGAGTGTTCTGTTCAGCCACGGGCGCAATCTCTGAGTGTTCTATTCAGCTGCGTGCGATCTCTGAGTTTTCTGTTCAGCTGCGCGTGCGATCTCTGAGTGTTCTGTTCAGCTGCGCGTGCGATCTCTGAGTGTTCTGTTCAGCTGCGCGCGCGATCTCTGAGTGTTCTGTTCAGCTGCGCGTGCGATCTCTGAGTGTTCTGTTCAGCTGCGCGCGCGATCTCTGAGTGTTCTGTTCAGCTGCGCGCGCGATCTCTGGGTGTTCTGTTCAGCTGCGTGCGATCTCTGAGTGTTCTGTTCAGCCGCGGGCGCGATCTCTGAGTGTTCTGTTCTGGCGCTGGCGCGATCTCTGAGTGTTCTGTTCAGCCGCGGGCGCGATCTCTGAGTGTTCTGTTCAGCTGCGCGCGATCTCTGAGTGTTCTGTTCAACTGCGAGAGATCTCTGTGTGTTCTGTTCAGCTGCGCGTGCGATCTCTGAGTGCTCTGTTCAGCTGCGCGCGCGATCTCTGAGTGTTCTGTTCAGCCCCGTGCGCAATCTCTGTGTGTTCTGTTCTGCTGCGCGTGCGATCTCTGAGTGTTCTGTTCAGCTGCGAGCGATCTCTGAGTGTTCTGTTCAACTGCGAGAGATCTCTGTGTGTTCTGTTCTGCTGCGCGTGCGATCTCTGTGTGCTCTGTTCAGCTGCGCGTGCGATCTCTGAGTGTTCTGTTCAGCCCCGTGCGCAATCTCTGTGTGTTCTGTTCAGCTGCGCGCGCGATCTCTGAGTGTTCTGTTCTGCTGCGCGTGCGATCTCTGGGTGTTCTGTTCAGCTGCGAGCGAGCTCTGAGTGTTCTGTTCAGCTGCGAGCGATCTCTGAGTGTTCTGTTCAGCTGCGAGCGATCTCTGAGTATTCTGTTCAGCTGCGAGCGATCTCTGAGTTTTCTGTTCAGCTGCGAGCGATCTCTGAGTTTTCTGTTCAGCTGCGAGCAATCTCTGAGTGTTCTGTTCAGCTGCGAGCGATCTCTGAGTTTTCTGTTCTGTTCAGCCCCGTGCGCAATCTCTGTGTGTTCTGTTCAGCTGCGCGTGCGATCTCTGGGTGTTCTGTTCAGCTGCGAGCGAGCTCTGAGTGTTCTGTTCAGCTGCGAGCGATCTCTGAGTGTTCTGTTCAGCTGCGAGCGATCTCTGAGTATTCTGTTCAGCTGCGAGCGATCTCTGAGTTTTCTGTTCAGCTGCGAGCAATCTCTGAGTGTTCTGTTCAGCTGCGCGCGCGATCTTTGAGTGCTCTGTTCAGCTGCGAGCGATCTCTGAGTGTTCTGTTCAGCTGCGAGCGATCTCTGAGTTTTCTGTTTAGCTGCGAGCGATCTCTGAGTGTTCTGTTCAGCTGCGAGCGATCTCTGAGTGTTCTGTTCAGCTGCGCGCGCGATCTTTGAGTGCTCTGTTCAGCTGCGCGCGCGATCTCTGAGTGTTCTGATCAGCTGCGCGTGCGATCTCTGAGTGTTCTGTTCAGCTGCGTGCGATCTGAGTGTTCTGTTCAGCTGCGCGCGATCTCTGAGTGTTCTGTTCAACTGCGAGAGATCTCTGTGTGTTCTGTTCAGCTGCGCGTGCGATCTCTGAGTGCTCTGTTCAGCTGCGCGCGCGATCTCTGAGTGTTCTGTTCAGCCCCGTGCGCAATCTCTGTGTGTTCTGTTCTGCTGCGCGTGCGATCTCTGAGTGTTCTGTTCAGCTGCGAGCGATCTCTGAGTGTTCTGTTCAACTGCGAGAGATCTCTGTGTGTTCTGTTCTGCTGCGCGTGCGATCTCTGTGTGCTCTGTTCAGCTGCGCGTGCGATCTCTGAGTGCTCTGTTCAGCTGCGCGCGCGATCTCTGAGTGTTCTGTTCAGCCCCGTGCGCAATCTCTGTGTGTTCTGTTCAGCTGCGCGCGCGATCTCTGAGTGTTCTGTTCTGCTGCGCGTGCGATCTCTGGGTGTTCTGTTCAGCTGCGAGCGAGCTCTGAGTGTTCTGTTCAGCTGCGAGCGATCTCTGAGTGTTCTGTTCAGCTGCGAGCGATCTCTGAGTATTCTGTTCAGCTGCGAGCGATCTCTGAGTTTTCTGTTCAGCTGCGAGCAATCTCTGAGTTTTCTGTTCAGCTGCGCGCGCGATCTTTGAGTGCTCTGTTCAGCTGCGAGCGATCTCTGAGTGTTCTGTTCAGCTGCGAGCGATCTCTGAGTTTTCTGTTTAGCTGCGAGCGATCTCTGAGTGTTCTGTTCAGCTGCGAGCGATCTCTGAGTGCTCTGTTCAGCTGCGAGCGATCTCTGAGTGTTCTGTTCAGCTGCGAGCGATCTCTGAGTGTTCTGTTCTGCTGCGCGTGCGATCTCTGTGTGTTCTGTTCAGCTGCGCGCGCGATCTCTGAGTGTTCTGTTCAGCCGCGGGCGCGATCTCTGAGTGTTCTGTTCAGCCGCGGGCGCGATCTCTGAGTGTTCTGTTCAGCTGCGTGTGCGATCTCTGAGTTTTCTGTTCAGCGGGGGGCGCGATCTCTGAGTGTTCTGTTCATCTGCGCGTGCGATCTCTGAGTGTTATGTTCTGCTGCGCGTGCGATCTCTGGGTGTTCTGTTCAGCTGCGTGCGATCTCTGAGTGTTCTGTTCAGCTGCGCGCGCGATCTCTGGGTGTTCTGTTCAGCTGCGTGCGATCTCTGGGTGTTCTGTTCAACTGCGAGAGATCTCTGTGTGTTCTGTTCAGCTGCGCATGCGATCTCTGAGTGTTCTGTTCAGCTGCGTGTGCGATCTCTGAGTGTTCTGTTCAGCTGCGTGCAATCTCTGAGTGTTCTTTTCAGTTGCGCGTGCGATCTCTGAGTGTTCTGTTCAGTTGCGCGTGCGATCTCTGAGTGTTCTGTTCAGCTGCGCACGATCTCTGAGTGTTCTGTTCAGTTGCGAGCGATCTCTGAGTTTTCTGCTCTGCTGCGCGTGCGATCTCTGAGTGTTCTGTTCAGCTGCGCGCGATCTCTGAGTGTTCTGTTCAACTGCGAGAGATCTCTGTGTGTTCTGTTCAGCTGCGCGTGCGATCTCTGAGTGCTCTGTTCAGCTGCGCGCGCGATCTCTGAGTGTTCTGTTCAGCCCCGTGCGCAATCTCTGTGTGTTCTGTTCTGCTGCGCGTGCGATCTCTGAGTGTTCTGTTCAGCTGCGAGCGATCTCTGAGTGTTCTGTTCAACTGCGAGAGATCTCTGTGTGTTCTGTTCTGCTGCGCGTGCGATCTCTGTGTGCTCTGTTCAGCTGGGCGTGCGATCTCTGAGTGCTCTGTTCAGCTGCGCGCGCGATCTCTGAGTGTTCTGTTCAGCCCCGTGCGCAATCTCTGTGTGTTCTGTTCAGCTGCGCGCGCGATCTCTGAGTGTTCTGTTCTGCTGCGCGTGCGATCTCTGGGTGTTCTGTTCAGCTGCGAGCGAGCTCTGAGTGTTCTGTTCAGCTGCGAGCGATCTCTGAGTGTTCTGTTCAGCTGCGAGCGATCTCTGAGTATTCTGTTCAGCTGCGAGCGATCTCTGAGTTTTCTGTTCAGCTGCGAGCAATCTCTGAGTTTTCTGTTCAGCTGCGCGCGCGATCTTTGAGTGCTCTGTTCAGCTGCGAGCGATCTCTGAGTGTTCTGTTCAGCTGCGAGCGATCTCTGAGTTTTCTGTTTAGCTGCGAGCGATCTCTGAGTGTTCTGTTCAGCTGCGAGCGATCTCTGAGTGCTCTGTTCAGCTGCGAGCGATCTCTGAGTGTTCTGTTCAGCTGCGAGCGATCTCTGAGTGTTCTGTTCTGCTGCGCGTGCGATCTCTGTGTGTTCTGTTCAGCTGCGCGCGCGATCTCTGAGTGTTCTGTTCAGCCGCGGGCGCGATCTCTGAGTGTTCTGTTCAGCCGCGGGCGCGATCTCTGAGTGTTCTGTTCAGCTGCGTGTGCGATCTCTGAGTTTTCTGTTCAGCGGGGGGCGCGATCTCTGAGTGTTCTGTTCATCTGCGCGTGCGATCTCTGAGTGTTATGTTCTGCTGCGCGTGCGATCTCTGGGTGTTCTGTTCAGCTGCGTGCGATCTCTGAGTGTTCTGTTCAGCTGCGCGCGCGATCTCTGGGTGTTCTGTTCAGCTGCGTGCGATCTCTGGGTGTTCTGTTCAACTGCGAGAGATCTCTGTGTGTTCTGTTCAGCTGCGCATGCGATCTCTGAGTGTTCTGTTCAGCTGCGTGTGCGATCTCTGAGTGTTCTGTTCAGTTGCGCGTGCGATCTCTGAGTGTTCTGTTCAGCTGCGCGTGCGATCTCTGGGTGTTCTGTTCAGCTGCGTGCAATCTCTGAGTGTTCTTTTCAGTTGCGCGTGCGATCTCTGAGTGTTCTGTTCAGTTGCGCGTGCGATCTCTGAGTGTTCTGTTCAGCTGCGCACGATCTCTGAGTGTTCTGTTCAGTTGCGAGCGATCTCTGAGTTTTCTGCTCTGCTGCGCGTGCGATCTCTGAGTGTTCTGTTCAGCTGCGCACGATCTCTGAGTGTTCTGTTCAGTTGCGAGCGATCTCTGAGTGTTCTGTTCAGCTGCGCACGATCTCTGAGTGTTCTGTTCAGCTGCGCACGATCTCTGAGTGTTCTGTTCAGCTGCGAGTGATCTCAGTGTTCTGTTCAGCTGCGCGTGCGATTTCTGAGTTTTCTGTTCAGCTGCGAGCGATCTCTGAGTGTTCTGTTCAGCTGCGAGCGATCTCTGAGTGTTCTGTTCAGCTGCGAGCGATCTCTGAGTGTTCTGTTCTGCTGCGCGTGCGATCTCTGAGTGTTCTGTTCAGCTGCGAGCGATCTCTGAGTGTTCTGTTCAGCTGCGCGTGCGATCTCTGAGTGTTCTGTTCAGCTGCGAGCGATCTCTGAGTGTTCTGTTCAGCTGCGCGTGCGATCTCTGAGTGTTCTGTTCAGCTGCGAGCGATCTCTTGGTGTTCTGTTCAGCTGCGCGTGCGATCTCTGGGTGTTCTGTTCAGCTGCGAGCGATCTCTGAGTGTTCTGTTCAGCTGCGAGCGATCTCTGAGTGTTCTGTTCAGCTGCGAGCGATCTCTTGGTGTTCTGTTCAGCTGCGCGTGCGATCTCTGAGTGTTCTGTTCAGCTGCGAGCAATCTCTGAGTGTTCTGTTCAGCTGCGCGTGCGATTTCTGAGTTTTCTGTTCAGCTGCGAGCGATCTCTGAGTGTTCTGTTCAGCTGCGAGCGATCTCTGAGTGTTCTGTTCAGCTGCGAGCGATCTCTGAGTGTTCTGTTCAGCTGCGCGCGATTTCTGAGTGTTCTGTTCAGCTGCGCGCGATCTCTGAGTGTTCTGTTCAGCTGCGAGCGATCTCTGAGTGTTCTGTTCAGCTGCGCGCACGATCTCTGAATGTTCTGTTCAGCTGCGCGCACGATCTCTGAATGTTCTGTTCAGCTGCGCGCGATCTCTGAGTGTTCTGTTCAGCTGCGCGCACGATCTCTGAATGTTCTGTTCAGCTGCGCGCGATCTCTGAGTGTTCTGTTCAGCTGCGCGCGCAATCTCTGAGTGTTCTGTTCAGCTGCGCGCGCAATCTCTGAGTGTTCTGTTCAGCTGCGCGCGCAATCTCTGAGTGTTCTGTTCAGCTGCGCACGATCTCTGAGTGTTCTGTTCAGCTGCGAGCGATCTCTGAGTGTTCTGTTCAGCTGCGCGCGATCTCTGAGTGTTCTGTTCAGCTGCGAGCGATCTCTGAGTGTTCTGTTCAGCTGCGCTCGATCTCTGAGTGTTCTGTTCAGCTGCGAGCGATCTCTGAGTGTTCTGTTCAGCTGCGCACGATCTCTGAGTGTTCTGTTCAGCTGCGCGCGATCTCTGAGTGTTCTGTTCAGCTGCGCGCGATCTCTGAGTGTTCTGTTCAGCTGCGAGCGATCTCTGAGTTTTCTGTTCAGCTGCGCGCGATCTCTGAGTGTTCTGTTCTGCTGCGCGTGCGATCTCTGAGTGTTCTGTTCAGCTGCGCGCGCGATCTGAGTGTTCTGTTCAGCCACGGGCGCGATCTCTGAGTGTTCTGTTCAGCTGCGAGCGATCTCTGAGTTTTCTGTTCAGCTGCGAGCGATCTCTGAGTGTTCTGTTCAGCTGCGAGCGATCTCTGAGTGTTCTGTTCAGCTGCGAGCGATCTCTGAGTGTTCTGTTCAGCTGCGAGCGATCTCTGAGTGTTCTGTTCTGCTGCGCGCGCGATGTCTGAGTGTTCTGTTCAGCTGCGCGCGATGTCTGAGTGTTCTGTTCAGCCGCGCGCGCGATCTCTGAGTGTTCTGTTCAGCCGCGCGCGATGTCTGAGTGTTCTGTTCAGCTGCGAGCGATCTCTTGGTGTTCTGTTCAGCTGCGCGTGCGATCTCTGAGTGTTCTGTTCAGCTGCGAGCGATCTCTGAGTGTTCTGTTCAGCTGCGCGTGCGATTTCTGAGTTTCCTGTTCAGCTGCGAGCGATCTCTGAGTGTTCTGTTCAGCTGCGAGCGATTTCTGAGTGTTCTGTTCAGCTGCGCGCGCGATCTCTGAGTGTTCTGTTCAGCTGCGCGCGATTTCTGAGTGTTCTGTTCAGCTGCGCGCGCGATCTCTGAGTGTTCTGTTCAGCTGCGCGCGATTTCTGAGTTTTCTGTTCAGCTGCGCGCGCGATCTCTGAGTGTTCTGTTCAGCCGCGCGCGCGATCTCTGAGTGTTCTGTTCAGCTGCGAGCGATCTCTGAGTGTTCTGTTCAGCTGCGCGTGCGATCTCTGAGTGTTCTGTTCAGCTGCGAGTGATCTCTGAGTGTTCTGTTCAGCTGCGCGTGCGATCTCTGAGTGTTCTGTTCAGCTGCGAGCGATCTCTTGGTGTTCTGTTCAGCTGCGCGTGCGATCTCTGAGTGTTCTGTTCAGCTGCGAGCGATCTCTGTGTGTTCTGTTCAGCTGCGAGCGATCTCTGAGTGTTCTGTTCAGCTGCGCGTGCGATCTCTGAGTGTTCTGTTCAGCTGCGAGTGATCTCTGAGTGTTCTGTTCAGCTGCGCGTGCGATTTCTGAGTTTTCTGTTCAGCTGCGAGCGATCTCTGAGTGTTCTGTTCAGCTGCGAGCGATCTCTGAGTGTTCTGTTCAGCTGCGAGCGATCTCTGAGTGTTCTGTTCTGCTGCGCGTGCGATCTCTGAGTGTTCTGTTCAGCTGCGAGCGATCTCTGAGTGTTCTGTTCAGCTGCGCGTGCGATCTCTGAGTGTTCTGTTCAGCTGCGAGCGATCTCTGAGTGTTCTGTTCAGCTGCGCGTGCGATCTCTGAGTGTTCTGTTCAGCTGCGAGCGATCTCTTGGTGTTCTGTTCAGCTGCGCGTGCGATCTCTGGGTGTTCTGTTCAGCTGCGAGCGATCTCTGAGTGTTCTGTTCAGCTGCGAGCAATCACTGTGTGTTCTGTTCAGCTGCGCGCGCGATCTGAGTGTTCTGTTCAGCCACGGGCGCGATCTCTGAGTGTTCTGTTCAGCTGCGAGCGATCTCTGAGTTTTCTGTTCAGCTGCGAGCGATCTCTGAGTGTTCTGTTCAGCTGCGAGCGATCTCTGAGTGTTCTGTTCTGCTGCGCGTGCGATCTCTGAGTGTTCTGTTCAGCTGCGAGCGATCTCTGAGTGTTCTGTTCAGCTGCGAGCGATCTCTGAGTGTTCTGTTCAGCTGCGAGCGATCTCTGAGTGTTCTGTTCAGCTGCGAGCGATCTCTTGGTGTTCTGTTCAGCTGCGCGTGCGATCTCTGAGTGTTCTGTTCAGCTGCGAGCAATCTCTGAGTGTTCTGTTCAGCTGCGCGTGCGATTTCTGAGTTTTCTGTTCAGCTGCGAGCGATCTCTGAGTGTTCTGTTCAGCTGCGAGCGATCTCTGAGTGTTCTGTTCAGCTGCGAGCGATCTCTGAGTGTTCTGTTCAGCTGCGCGCGATTTCTGAGTGTTCTGTTCAGCTGCGCGCGATCTCTGAGTGTTCTGTTCAGCTGCGAGCGATCTCTGAGTGTTCTGTTCAGCTGCGCGCACGATCTCTGAATGTTCTGTTCAGCTGCGCGCACGATCTCTGAATGTTCTGTTCAGCTGCGCGCGATCTCTGAGTGTTCTGTTCAGCTGCGCGCACGATCTCTGAATGTTCTGTTCAGCTGCGCGCGATCTCTGAGTGTTCTGTTCAGCTGCGCGCGCAATCTCTGAGTGTTCTGTTCAGCTGCGCGCGCAATCTCTGAGTGTTCTGTTCAGCTGCGCGCGCAATCTCTGAGTGTTCTGTTCAGCTGCGCACGATCTCTGAGTGTTCTGTTCAGCTGCGAGCGATCTCTGAGTGTTCTGTTCAGCTGCGCGCGATCTCTGAGTGTTCTGTTCAGCTGCGAGCGATCTCTGAGTGTTCTGTTCAGCTGCGCACGATCTCTGAGTGTTCTGTTCAGCTGCGAGCGATCTCTGAGTGTTCTGTTCAGCTGCGCACGATCTCTGAGTGTTCTGTTCAGCTGCGCGCGATCTCTGAGTGTTCTGTTCAGCTGCGCGCGATCTCTGAGTGTTCTGTTCAGCTGCGAGCGATCTCTGAGTTTTCTGTTCAGCTGCGCGCGATCTCTGAGTGTTCTGTTCTGCTGCGCGTGCGATCTCTGAGTGTTCTGTTCAGCTGCGCGCGCGATCTGAGTGTTCTGTTCAGCCACGGGCGCGATCTCTGAGTGTTCTGTTCAGCTGCGAGCGATCTCTGGGTGTTCTGTTCAGCTGCGAGCGATCTCTGAGTGTTCTGTTCAGCTGCGAGCGATCTCTGAGTGTTCTGTTCAGCTGCGAGCGATCTCTTGGTGTTCTGTTCAGCTGCGCGTGCGATCTCTGAGTGTTCTGTTCAGCTGCGAGCAATCTCTGAGTGTTCTGTTCAGCTGCGCGTGCGATTTCTGAGTTTTCTGTTCAGCTGCGAGCGATCTCTGAGTGTTCTGTTCAGCTGCGAGCGATCTCTGAGTGTTCTGTTCAGCTGCGAGCGATCTCTGAGTGTTCTGTTCAGCTGCGCGCGATTTCTGAGTGTTCTGTTCAGCTGCGCGCGATCTCTGAGTGTTCTGTTCAGCTGCGAGCGATCTCTGAGTGTTCTGTTCAGCTGCGCGCACGATCTCTGAATGTTCTGTTCAGCTGCGCGCACGATCTCTGAATGTTCTGTTCAGCTGCGCGCGATCTCTGAGTGTTCTGTTCAGCTGCGCGCACGATCTCTGAATGTTCTGTTCAGCTGCGCGCGATCTCTGAGTGTTCTGTTCAGCTGCGCGCGCAATCTCTGAGTGTTCTGTTCAGCTGCGCGCGCAATCTCTGAGTGTTCTGTTCAGCTGCGCGCGCAATCTCTGAGTGTTCTGTTCAGCTGCGCACGATCTCTGAGTGTTCTGTTCAGCTGCGAGCGATCTCTGAGTGTTCTGTTCAGCTGCGCGCGATCTCTGAGTGTTCTGTTCAGCTGCGAGCGATCTCTGAGTGTTCTGTTCAGCTGCGCACGATCTCTGAGTGTTCTGTTCAGCTGCGAGCGATCTCTGAGTGTTCTGTTCAGCTGCGCACGATCTCTGAGTGTTCTGTTCAGCTGCGCGCGATCTCTGAGTGTTCTGTTCAGCTGCGCGCGATCTCTGAGTGTTCTGTTCAGCTGCGAGCGATCTCTGAGTTTTCTGTTCAGCTGCGCGCGATCTCTGAGTGTTCTGTTCTGCTGCGCGTGCGATCTCTGAGTGTTCTGTTCAGCTGCGCGCGCGATCTGAGTGTTCTGTTCAGCCACGGGCGCGATCTCTGAGTGTTCTGTTCAGCTGCGAGCGATCTCTGAGTTTTCTGTTCAGCTGCGAGCGATCTCTGAGTGTTCTGTTCAGCTGCGAGCGATCTCTGAGTGTTCTGTTCAGCTGCGAGCGATCTCTGAGTGTTCTGTTCAGCTGCGAGCGATCTCTGAGTGTTCTGTTCTGCTGCGCGCGCGATGTCTGAGTGTTCTGTTCAGCTGCGCGCGATGTCTGAGTGTTCTGTTCAGCCGCGCGCGCGATCTCTGAGTGTTCTGTTCAGCCGCGCGCGATGTCTGAGTGTTCTGTTCAGCTGCGAGCGATCTCTTGGTGTTCTGTTCAGCTGCGCGTGCGATCTCTGAGTGTTCTGTTCAGCTGCGAGCGATCTCTGAGTGTTCTGTTCAGCTGCGCGTGCGATTTCTGAGTTTCCTGTTCAGCTGCGAGCGATCTCTGAGTGTTCTGTTCAGCTGCGAGCGATTTCTGAGTGTTCTGTTCAGCTGCGCGCGCGATCTCTGAGTGTTCTGTTCAGCTGCGCGCGATTTCTGAGTTTTCTGTTCAGCTGCGAGCGATCTCTGAGTGTTCTGTTCAGCTGCGCGTGCGATCTCTGAGTGTTCTGTTCAGCTGCGAGTGATCTCTGAGTGTTCTGTTCAGCTGCGCGTGCGATCTCTGAGTGTTCTGTTCAGCTGCGAGCGATCTCTTGGTGTTCTGTTCAGCTGCGCGTGCGATCTCTGAGTGTTCTGTTCAGCTGCGAGCGATCTCTGTGTGTTCTGTTCAGCTGCGAGCGATCTCTGAGTGTTCTGTTCAGCTGCGCGTGCGATCTCTGAGTGTTCTGTTCAGCTGCGAGTGATCTCTGAGTGTTCTGTTCAGCTGCGCGTGCGATTTCTGAGTTTTCTGTTCAGCTGCGAGCGATCTCTGAGTGTTCTGTTCAGCTGCGAGCGATCTCTGAGTGTTCTGTTCAGCTGCGAGCGATCTCTGAGTGTTCTGTTCTGCTGCGCGTGCGATCTCTGAGTGTTCTGTTCAGCTGCGAGCGATCTCTGAGTGTTCTGTTCAGCTGCGCGTGCGATCTCTGAGTGTTCTGTTCAGCTGCGAGCGATCTCTGAGTGTTCTGTTCAGCTGCGCGTGCGATCTCTGAGTGTTCTGTTCAGCTGCGAGCGATCTCTTGGTGTTCTGTTCAGCTGCGCGTGCGATCTCTGGGTGTTCTGTTCAGCTGCGAGCGATCTCTGAGTGTTCTGTTCAGCTGCGAGCAATCACTGTGTGTTCTGTTCAGCTGCGCGCGCGATCTGAGTGTTCTGTTCAGCCACGGGCGCGATCTCTGAGTGTTCTGTTCAGCTGCGAGCGATCTCTGAGTTTTCTGTTCAGCTGCGAGCGATCTCTGAGTGTTCTGTTCAGCTGCGAGCGATCTCTGAGTGTTCTGTTCTGCTGCGCGTGCGATCTCTGAGTGTTCTGTTCAGCTGCGAGCGATCTCTGAGTGTTCTGTTCAGCTGCGAGCGATCTCTGAGTGTTCTGTTCAGCTGCGAGCGATCTCTGAGTGTTCTGTTCAGCTGCGAGCGATCTCTGAGTGTTCTGTTCAGCCGCGCGCGCGATGTCTGAGTGTTCTGTTCAGCCACGCGCGCGATCTCTGAGTGTTCTGTTCAGCTGCGAGCGATGTCTGAGTGTTCTGTTCAGCCACGCGCGCGATCTCTGAGTGTTCTGTTCAGCCGCGAGCGATCTCTGAGTGTTCTGTTCAGCTGCGCGTGCGATTTCTGAGTTTCCTGTTCAGCTGCGAGCGATCTCTGAGTGTTCTGTTCAGCTGCGAGCGATTTCTGAGTGTTCTGTTCAGCTGCGCGCGCGATCTGAGTGTTCTGTTCAGCCGCGCGCGATTTCTGAGTTTTCTGTTCAGCTGCCCGCGCGATCTCTGAGTGTTCTGTTCAGCCGCGCGCGCGATTTCTGAGTGTTCTGTTCAGCCGCGCGCGCGATCTCTGAGTGTTCTGTTCAGCTGCGCGCGCGATCTCTGAGTGTTCTGTTCAGCCGCGCGCGCGATCTCTGAGTGTTCTGTTCAGCTGCGAGCGATTTCTGAGTTTTCTGTTCAGCTGCCCGCGCGATCTCTGAGTGTTCTGTTCAGCTGCGCGCGATTTCTGAGTGTTCTGTTCAGCTGCGCGCGATCTCTGAGTGTTCTGTTCAGCTGCGAGCGATCTGAGTGTTCTGTTCAGCTGCGCGCACGATCTCTGAATGTTCTGTTCAGCTGCGCGCACGATCTCTGAATGTTCTGTTCAGCTGCGCGCGATTTCTGAGTGTTCTGTTCAGCTGCGCGCGATCTCTGAGTGTTCTGTTCAGCTGCGCGCGATCTATGAGTGTTCTGTTCAGCTGCGCGCACGATCTCTGAATGTTCTGTTCAGCTGCGCGCGATCTCTGAGTGTTCTGTTCAGCTGCGCGCGCAATCTCTGAGTGTTCTGTTCAGCTGCGCGCGATCTCTGAGTGTTCTGTTCAGCTGCGAGCGATCTCTGAGTGTTCTGTTCAGCCGCGCGCGCGATCTCTGAGTGTTCTGTTCAGGCGCGCGCGCGATCTCTGAGTGTTCTGTTCAGCTGCGCGCGCGATCTCTGAGTTTTCTGTTCAGCTGCGCGTGCGATCTCTGAGTGTTCTGTTCAGGCGCGCGCGCGATCTCTGAGTGTTCTGTTCAGCTGCGAGCTATTTCTGAGTTTTCTGTTCAGCTGCCCGCGCGATCTCTGAGTGTTCTGTTCAGGCGCGCGCGATCTCTGAGTTTTCTGTTCAGCTGCGAGCGATCTCTGAGTTTTCCGTTCAGCTGCGCGCGATCTCTGAGTTTTCTGTTCTGCTGCGCGTGCGATCTCTGAGTGTTCTGTTCAGCTGCGCGCGCAATGTCTGAGTGTTCTGTTCAGCCGCGCGCGCGATGTCTGAGTGTTCTGTTCAGCCACGGGCGCGATCTCTGAGTGTTCTGTTCAGCTGCGAGCGATCTCTGAGTTTTCTGTTCAGCTGCGAGCTATCTCTGAGTGTTCTGTTCAGCTGCGAGCGATCTCTGAGTGTTCTGTTCTGCTGCGCGTGCGATCTCTTAGTGTTCTGTTCAGCTGCGAGCGATCTCTGAGTGTTCTGTTCAGCTGCGAGCGATCTCTGAGTGTTCTGTTCAGCTGCGAGCGATCTCTGAGTGTTCTGTTCAGCTGCGCGCGATCTCTGAGTGTTCTGTTCAGCTGCGAGCGATCTCTGAGTGTTCTGTTCAGCTGCGAGCGATCTCTGAGTGTTCTGTTCAGCTGCGAGCGATCTCTGAATGTTCTGTTCAGCTGCGCGCGCGATCTCTGAGTGTTCTGTTCAGCTGCGAGCGATCTCTGAGTGTTCTGTTCAGCTGCACGCGATCTCTGAGTGTTCTGTTCAGCTGCGAGCGATCTCTGAGTGTTCTGTTCAGCTGCGAGCGATCTCTGAGTGTTCTGTTCAGCTGCGAGCGATCTCTGAGTGTTCTGTTCTGCTGCGCGCGCGATGTCTGAGTGTTCTGTTCAGCTGCGAGCGATCTCTGAGTGTTCTGTTCAGCTGCGAGCGATCTCTGAGTGTTCTGTTCTGCTGCGCGCGCGATGTCTGAGTGTTCTGTTCAGCCGCGCGCGCGATGTCTGAGTGTTCTGTTCAGCCGCGCGCGCGATCTCTGAGTGTTCTGTTCAGCCGCGCGCGATGTGTGAGTGTTCTGTTCAGCTGCGAGCGATCTCTTGGTGTTCTGTTCAGCTGCGCGTGCGATCTCTGAGTGTTCTGTTCAGCTGCGAGCGATCTCTGAGTGTTCTGTTCAGCTGCGCGTGCGATTTCTGAGTTTCCTGTTCAGCTGCGAGCGATCTCTGAGTGTTCTGTTCAGCTGCGAGCGATTTCTGAGTGTTCTGTTCAGCTGCGCGTGCGATCTCTGAGTGTTCTGTTCAGCTGCGCGCGATTTCTGAGTTTTCTGTTCAGCTGCCCGCGCGATCTCTGAGTGTTCTGTTCAGCCGCGCGCGCGATCTCTGAGTGTTCTGTTCAGCCGCGCGCGATGTGTGAGTGTTCTGTTCAGCTGCGAGCGATCTCTTGGTGTTCTGTTCAGCTGCGAGCGATCTCTTGGTGTTCTGTTCAGCTGCGCGTGCGATCTCTGAGTGTTCTGTTCAGCTGCGAGCGATCTCTGAGTGTTCTGTTCAGCTGCGCGTGCGATTTCTGAGTTTCCTGTTCAGCTGCGAGCGATCTCTGAGTGTTCTGTTCAGCCGCGCGCGATGTGTGAGTGTTCTGTTCAGCTGCGAGCGATCTCTTGGTGTTCTGTTCAGCTGCGCGTGCGATCTCTGAGTGTTCTGTTCAGCTGCGAGCGATCTCTGAGTGTTCTGTTCAGCTGCGCGTGCGATTTCTGAGTTTCCTGTTCAGCTGCGAGCGATCTCTGAGTGTTCTGTTCAGCTGCGAGCGATTTCTGAGTGTTCTGTTCAGCTGCGCGCGCGATCTCTGAGTGTTCTGTTCAGCTGTGCGCGCGATCTCTGAGTGTTCTGTTCAGCTGCGCGCGCGATCTCTGAGTGTTCTGTTCAGCCGCGCGCGCGATCTCTGAGTGTTCTGTTCAGCTGCCCGCGCGATCTCTGAGTGTTCTGTTCAGGCGCGCGCGCGATCTCTGAGTGTTCTGTTCAGCTGCGCGCGCGATCTCTGAGTGTTCTGCTCAGCCGCGCGCGTGATCTCTGAGTGTTCTGTTCAGCTGCGAGCGATCTCTGAGTTTTCTGTTCAGCTGCGCGCGCAATCTCTGAGTGTTCTGTTCAGCTGCGCGCGCAATCTCTGAGTGTTCTGTTCAGCTGCGCGCGCAATCTCTGAGTGTTCTGTTCAGCTGCGCGCGATGTCTGAGTGTTCTGTTCAGCCACGCGCGCGATGTCTGAGTGTTCTGTTCAGCCGCGCGCACGATCTCTGAGTGTTCTGTTCAGCTGCGCGTGCGATCTCTGAGTTTTCTGTTCAGCTGCGCGCGATCTCTGAGTGTTCTGTTCAGCTGCGCGTGCGATCTCTGAGTGTTCTGTTCTGCTGCGAGCGATCTCTTGGTGTTCTGTTCAGCTGCGCGCGCGATCTCTGAGTGTTCTGTTCTGCTGCGAGCGATCTCTGAGTGTTCTGTTCAGCCGCGCGCGCGATGTCTGAGTGTTCTGTTCAGTCGCGCGCGCGATCTCTGAGTGTTCTGTTCAGCTGCGAGCGATCTCTGAGTTTTCTGTTCAGCTGCGCGCGCGATCTCTGAGTGTTCTGTTCTGCTGCGCGTGCGATCTGAGTGTTCTGTTCAGCTGCGAGCGATCTCTGAGTGTTCTGTTCAGCTGCGCGCGATTTCTGAGTTTTCTGTTCAGCTGCGCGCGATCTCTGAGTGTTCTGTTCTGCTGCGCGTGCGATCTCTGAGTTTTCTGTTCAGCTGCGCGCGCGATGTCTGAGTGTTCTGTTCAGCCGCGCGCGCGATGTCTGAGTGTTCTGTTCAGCTGCGCGCGATCTCTGAGTGTTCTGTTCAGCTGCGCGTGCGATCTCTGAGTTTTCTGTTCAGCTGCGCGCGATCTCTGAGTGTTCTGTTCAGCTGCGCGTGCGATCTCTGAGTGTTCTGTTCTGCTGCGAGCGATCTCTTGGTGTTCTGTTCAGCTGCGCGCGATCTCTTGGTGTTCTGTTCAGCTGCGCGCGCGATGTCTGAGTGTTCTGTTCAGCCGCGCGCGCGATGTCTGAGTGTTCTGTTCAGTCGCGCGCGCGATGTCTGAGTTTTCTGTTCAGCTGCGCGCGCGATCTCTGAGTGTTCTGTTCTGCTGCGCGTGCGATCTCTGAGTGTTCTGTTCAGCTGCGAGCGATCTCTGAGTGTTCTGTTCAGCTGCGCGCGATTTCTGAGTTTTCTGTTCAGCTGCGCGCGATCTCTGAGTGTTCTGTTCTGCTGCGCGTGCGATGTCTGAGTGTTCTGTTCAGTCGCGCGCGCGATCTCTGAGTGTTCTGTTCAGCTGCGAGCGATCTCTGAGTTTTCTGTTCAGCTGCGCGCGCGATCTCTGAGTGTTCTGTTCAGTTGCGCGCGATTTCTGAGTGTTCTGTTCAGTTGCGCGCGATCTCTGAGTGTTCTGTTCAGCTGCGCGCACGATCTCTGAATGTTCTGTTCAGCTGCGCGCGATCTCTGAGTGTTCTGTTCAGCTGCGCGCACGATCTCTGAGTGTTCTGTTCAGCTGCGCGCGCAATCTCTGAGTGTTCTGTTCAGCTGCGCGCGCAATCTCTGAGTGTTCTGTTCAGCTGCGCGCGCAATCTCTGAGTGTTCTGTTCAGCTGCGCGCACGATCTCTGAGTGTTCTGTTCAGCTGCGAGCGATCTCTGAGTGTTCTGTTCAGCTGCACGCGATCTCTGAGTGTTCTGTTCAGCTGCGAGCGATCTCTGAGTGTTCTGTTCAGCTGCGAGCGATCTCTGAGTGTTCTGTTCAGCTGCGCGCGATCTCTGAGTGTTCTGTTCAGCTGCGCGCGATCTCTGAGTGTTCTGTTCAGCTGCGAGCGATCTCTGAGTTTTCTGTTCAGCTGCGAGCGATCTCTGAGTTTTCTGTTCAGCTGCGCGCGATCTCTGAGTGTTCTGTTCTGCTGCGCGTGCGATCTCTGAGTGTTCTGTTCAGCTGCGCGCGCGATGTCTGAGTGTTCTGTTCAGCCGCGCGCGCGATGTCTGAGTGTTCTGTTCAGCCACGGGCGCGATCTCTGAGTGTTCTGTTCAGCTGCGAGCGATCTCTGAGTGTTCTGTTCAGCTGCGAGCGATCTCTGAGTGTTCTGTTCAGCTGCGAGCGATCTCTGAGTGTTCTGTTCAGCTGCGAGCGATCTCTGAGTGTTCTGTTCTGCTGCGCGTGCGATCTCTTAGTGTTCCGTTCAGCTGGGAGCGATCTCTGAGTGTTCTGTTCAGCTGCGAGCGATCTCTGAGTGTTCTGTTCAGCTGCGAGCGATCTCTGAGTGTTCTGTTCTGCTGCGCGTGCGATCTCTGAGTGTTCTGTTCAGCTGCGAGCGATCTCTGAGTGTTCTGTTCAGCTGCGCGTGCGATCTCTGAGTGTTCTGTTCAGCTGCGAGCGATCTCTGAGTGTTCTGTTCAGCTGCGCGTGCGATCTCTGAGTGTTCTGTTCAGCTGCGAGCGATCTCTTGGTGTTCTGTTCAGCTGCGCGTGCGATCTCTGGGTGTTCTGTTCAGCTGCGAGCGATCTCTGAGTGTTCTGTTCAGCTGCGAGCGATCTCTGAGTGTTCTGTTCAGCTGCGCGTGCGATCTCTTGGTGTTCTCTTCAGCTGCGCGTGCGATCTCTGAGTGTTCTGTTCAGCTGCGAGCAATCTCTGAGTGTTCTGTTCAGCTGCGCGTGCGATTTCTGAGTTTTCTGTTCAGCTGCGAGCGATCTCTGAGTGTTCTGTTCAGCTGCGAGCGATCTCTGAGTGTTCTGTTCAGCTGCGCGTGCGATCTCTGTGTGTTCTGTTCAGCTGCGCGTGCGATCTCTGAGTGCTCTGTTCAGCTGCGCGCGCGATCTCTGAGTGTTCTGTTCAGCCCCGTGCGCAATCTCTGAGTGTTCTGTTCAGCTGCGCGCGCGATCTCTGAGTGTTCTGTTCAGCTGCGCGTGCGATCTCTGGGTGTTCTGTTCAGCTGCGAGCGAGCTCTGAGTGTTCTGTTCAGCTGCGAGCGATCTCTGAGTGTTCTGTTCAGCTGCGAGCGATCTCTGAGTATTCTGTTCAGCTGCGAGCGATCTCTGAGTTTTCTGTTCAGCTGCGAGCAATCTCTGAGTGTTCTGTTCAGCTGCGCGCGCGATCTCTGAGTGTTCTGTTCAGTTGCGCGTGCGATCTCTGAGTGTTCTGTTCAGTTGCGCGTGCGATCTCTGAGTGTTCTGTTCTGCTGCGCGTGCGATCTCTGAGTGTTCTGTTCAGCTGCGGGCGATCTCTGAGTGTTCTGTTCAGCTGCGTGCGATCTGAGTGTTCTGTTCAGCCACGGGCGCAATCTCTGAGTGTTCTATTCAGCTGCGTGCGATCTCTGAGTTTTCTGTTCAGCTGCGCGCGCGATCTCTGAGTGTTCTGTTCAGCTGCGCACGATCTCTGAGTGTTCTATTCAGTTGCGAGCGATCTCTGAGTGTTCTGTTCAGCTGCGCACGATCTCTGAGTGTTCTATTCAGTTGCGAGCGATCTCTGAGTGATCTGTTCAGCTGCGCGTGCGATCTCTGAGTGTTCTGTTCAGCTGCGCGTGCGATCTCTGAGTGTTCTGTTCAGCTGCGCGCGCGATCTCTGAGTGTTCTGTTCAGCTGCGCGTGCGATCTCTGAGTGTTCTGTTCAGCTGCGCGCGCGATCTCTGAGTGTTCTGTTCAGCTGCGCGCGCGATCTCTGGGTGTTCTGTTCAGCAGCGTGCGATCTCTGAGTGTTCTGTTCAGCCGCGGGCGCGATCTCTGAGTGTTCTGTTCTGGCGCTGGCGCGATCTCTGAGTGTTCTGTTCAGCCGCGGGCGCGATCTCTGAGTGTTCTGTTCAGCTGCGCGCGCGATCTCTGAGTGTTCTGATCAGCTGCGCGTGCGATCTCTGAGTGTTCTGTTCAGCTGCGTGCGATCTCTGAGTGTTCTGTTCAGCTGCGCGCGATCTCTGAGTGTTCTGTTCAACTGTGAGAGATCTCTGTGTGTTCTGTTCAGCTGCGCGTGCGATCTCTGAGTGCTCTGTTCAGCTGCGCGCGCGATCTCTGAGTGTTCTGTTCAGCCCCGTGCGCAATCTCTGTGTGTTCTGTTCTGCTGCGCGTGCGATCTCTGAGTGTTCTGTTCAGCTGCGAGCGATCTCTGAGTGTTCTGTTCAACTGCGAGAGATCTCTGTGTGTTCTGTTCTGCTGCGCGTGCGATTTCTGTGTGCTCTGTTCAGCTGCGCGTGCGATCTCTGAGTGCTCTGTTCAGCTGCGCGCGCGATCTCTGAGTGTTCTGTTCAGCCCCGTGCGCAATCTCTGTGTGTTCTGTTCAGCTGCGCGCGCGATCTCTGAGTGTTCTGTTCTGCTGCGCGTGCGATCTCTGGGTGTTCTGTTCAGCTGCGAGCGAGCTCTGAGTGTTCTGTTCAGCTGCGAGCGATCTCTGAGTGTTCTGTTCAGCTGCGAGCGATCTCTGAGTGTTCTGTTCAGCTGCGAGCGATCTCTGAGTATTCTGTTCAGCTGCGAGCGATCTCTGAGTTTTCTGTTCAGCTGCGAGCAATCTCTGAGTGTTCTGTTCAGCTGCGAGCGATCTCTGAGTTTTCTGTTCTGTTCAGCCCCGTGCGCAATCTCTGTGTGTTCTGTTCAGCTGCGCGCGCGATCTCTGAGTGTTCTGTTCAGCTGCGCGTGCGATCTCTGGGTGTTCTGTTCAGCTGCGAGCGAGCTCTGAGTGTTCTGTTCAGCTGCGAGCGATCTCTGAGTGTTCTGTTCAGCTGCGAGCGATCTCTGAGTATTCTGTTCAGCTGCGAGCGATCTCTGAGTTTTCTGTTCAGCTGCGAGCAATCTCTGAGTGTTCTGTTCAGCTGCGCGCGCGATCTTTGAGTGCTCTGTTCAGCTGCGAGCGATCTCTGAGTGTTCTGTTCAGCTGCGAGCGATCTCTGAGTTTTCTGTTTAGCTGCGAGCGATCTCTGAGTGTTCTGTTCAGCTGCGCGCGCGATCTTTGAGTGCTCTGTTCAGCTGCGCGCGCGATCTCTGAGTGTTCTGATCAGCTGCGCGTGCGATCTCTGAGTGTTCTGTTCAGCTGCGTGCGATCTGAGTGTTCTGTTCAGCTGCGCGCGATCTCTGAGTGTTCTGTTCAACTGCGAGAGATCTCTGTGTGTTCTGTTCAGCTGCGCGTGCGATCTCTGAGTGCTCTGTTCAGCTGCGCGCGCGATCTCTGAGTGTTCTGTTCAGCCCCGTGCGCAATCTCTGTGTGTTCTGTTCTGCTGCGCGTGCGATCTCTGAGTGTTCTGTTCAGCTGCGAGCGATCTCTGAGTGTTCTGTTCAACTGCGAGAGATCTCTGTGTGTTCTGTTCTGCTGCGCGTGCGATCTCTGTGTGCTCTGTTCAGCTGCGCGTGCGATCTCTGAGTGCTCTGTTCAGCTGCGCGCGCGATCTCTGAGTGTTCTGTTCAGCCCCGTGCGCAATCTCTGTGTGTTCTGTTCAGCTGCGCGCGCGATCTCTGAGTGTTCTGTTCTGCTGTGCGTGCGATCTCTGGGTGTTCTGTTCAGCTGCGAGCGAGCTCTGAGTGTTCTGTTCAGCTGCGAGCGATCTCTGAGTGTTCTGTTCAGCTGCGAGCGATCTCTGAGTATTCTGTTCAGCTGCGAGCGATCTCTGAGTTTTCTGTTCAGCTGCGAGCAATCTCTGAGTTTTCTGTTCAGCTGCGCGCGCGATCTTTGAGTGCTCTGTTCAGCTGCGAGCGATCTCTGAGTGTTCTGTTCAGCTGCGAGCGATCTCTGAGTTTTCTGTTTAGCTGCGAGCGATCTCTGAGTGTTCTGTTCAGCTGCGAGCGATCTCTGAGTGTTCTGTTCAGCTGCGCGCGCGATCTTTGAGTGCTCTGTTCAGCTGCGAGCGATCTCTGAGTGTTCTGTTCTGCTGCGCGTGCGATCTCTGTGTGTTCTGTTCAGCTGCGCGCGCGATCTCTGAGTGTTCTGTTCAGCCGCGGGCGCGATCTCTGAGTGTTCTGTTCAGCCGCGGGCGCGATCTCTGAGTGTTCTGTTCAGCTGCGTGTGCGATCTCTGAGTTTTCTGTTCAGCGGGGGGCGCGATCTCTGAGTGTTCTGTTCATCTGCGCGTGCGATCTCTGAGTGTTATGTTCTGCTGCGCGTGCGATCTCTGGGTGTTCTGTTCAGCTGCGTGCGATCTCTGAGTGTTCTGTTCAGCTGCGCGCGCGATCTCTGGGTGTTCTGTTCAGCTGCGTGCGATCTCTGGGTGTTCTGTTCAACTGCGAGAGATCTCTGTGTGTTCTGTTCAGCTGCGCATGCGATCTCTGAGTGTTCTGTTCAGCTGCGTGTGCGATCTCTGAGTGTTCTGTTCAGTTGCGCGTGCGATCTCTGAGTGTTCTGTTCAGCTGCGCGTGCGATCTCTGGGTGTTCTGTTCAGCTGCGTGCAATCTCTGAGTGTTCTTTTCAGTTGCGCGTGCGATCTCTGAGTGTTCTGTTCAGTTGCGCGTGCGATCTCTGAGTGTTCTGTTCAGCTGCGCGTGCGATCTCTGAGTGTTCTGTTCAGTTGCGAGCGATCTCTGAGTTTTCTGTTCTGCTGCGCGTGCGATCTCTGAGTGTTCTGTTCAGCTGCGCACGATCTCTGAGTGTTCTGTTCAGTTGCGAGCGATCTCTGAGTGTTCTGTTCAGCTGCGCACGATCTCTGAGTGTTCTGTTCAGCTGCGCACGATCTCTGAGTGTTCTGTTCAGCTGCGAGTGATCTCAGTGTTCTGTTCAGCTGCGCGTGCGATTTCTGAGTTTTCTGTTCAGCTGCGAGCGATCTCTGAGTGTTCTGTTCAGCTGCGAGCGATCTCTGAGTGTTCTGTTCAGCTGCGAGCGATCTCTGAGTGTTCTGTTCTGCTGCGCGTGCGATCTCTGAGTGTTCTGTTCAGCTGCGAGCGATCTCTGAGTGTTCTGTTCAGCTGCGCGTGCGATCTCTGAGTGTTCTGTTCAGCTGCGAGCGATCTCTGAGTGTTCTGTTCAGCTGCGCGTGCGATCTCTGAGTGTTCTGTTCAGCTGCGAGCGATCTCTTGGTGTTCTGTTCAGCTGCGCGTGCGATCTCTGAGTGTTCTGTTCAGCTGCGAGCGATCTCTGAGTGTTCTGTTCAGCTGCGAGCGATCTCTGAGTGTTCTGTTCAGCTGCGCGTGCGATCTCTTGGTGTTCTCTTCAGCTGCGCGTGCGATCTCTGAGTGTTCTGTTCAGCTGCGAGCAATCTCTGAGTGTTCTGTTCAGCTGCGCGTGCGATTTCTGAGTTTTCTGTTCAGCTGCGAGCGATCTCTGAGTGTTCTGTTCAGCTGCGAGCGATCTCTGAGTGTTCTGTTCAGCTGCGAGCGATCTCTGAGTGTTCTGTTCAGCTGCGCGCGATTTCTGAGTGTTCTGTTCAGCTGCGCGCGATCTCTGAGTGTTCTGTTCAGCTGCGAGCGATCTCTGAGTGTTCTGTTCAGCTGCGCGCACGATCTCTGAATGTTCTGTTCAGCTGCGCGCACGATCTCTGAATGTTCTGTTCAGCTGCGCGCGATCTCTGAGTGTTCTGTTCAGCTGCGCGCACGATCTCTGAATGTTCTGTTCAGCTGCGCGCGATCTCTGAGTGTTCTGTTCAGCTGCGCGCGCAATCTCTGAGTGTTCTGTTCAGCTGCGCGCGCAATCTCTGAGTGTTCTGTTCAGCTGCGCGCGCAATCTCTGAGTGTTCTGTTCAGCTGCGCACGATCTCTGAGTGTTCTGTTCAGCTGCGAGCGATCTCTGAGTGTTCTGTTCAGCTGCGCGCGATCTCTGAGTGTTCTGTTCAGCTGCGAGCGATCTCTGAGTGTTCTGTTCAGCTGCGCGCGATCTCTGAGTGTTCTGTTCAGCTGCGCACGATCTCTGAGTGTTCTGTTCAGCTGCGAGCGATCTCTGAGTGTTCTGTTCAGCTGCGCACGATCTCTGAGTGTTCTGTTCAGCTGCGCGCGATCTCTGAGTGTTCTGTTCAGCTGCGCGCGATCTCTGAGTGTTCTGTTCAGCTGCGAGCGATCTCTGAGTTTTCTGTTCAGCTGCGCGCGATCTCTGAGTGTTCTGTTCTGCTGCGCGTGCGATCTCTGAGTGTTCTGTTCAGCTGCGCGCGCGATCTGAGTGTTCTGTTCAGCCACGGGCGCGATCTCTGAGTGTTCTGTTCAGCTGCGAGCGATCTCTGAGTTTTCTGTTCAGCTGCGAGCGATCTCTGAGTGTTCTGTTCAGCTGCGAGCGATCTCTGAGTGTTCTGTTCAGCTGCGAGCGATCTCTGAGTGTTCTGTTCAGCTGCGAGCGATCTCTGAGTGTTCTGTTCTGCTGCGCGCGCGATGTCTGAGTGTTCTGTTCAGCTGCGCGCGATGTCTGAGTGTTCTGTTCAGCCGCGCGCGCGATCTCTGAGTGTTCTGTTCAGCCGCGCGCGATGTCTGAGTGTTCTGTTCAGCTGCGAGCGATCTCTTGGTGTTCTGTTCAGCTGCGCGTGCGATCTCTGAGTGTTCTGTTCAGCTGCGAGCGATCTCTGAGTGTTCTGTTCAGCTGCGCGTGCGATTTCTGAGTTTCCTGTTCAGCTGCGAGCGATCTCTGAGTGTTCTGTTCAGCTGCGAGCGATTTCTGAGTGTTCTGTTCAGCTGCGCGCGCGATCTCTGAGTGTTCTGTTCAGCTGCGCGCGATTTCTGAGTTTTCTGTTCAGCTGCGCGCGCGATCTCTGAGTGTTCTGTTCAGCCGCGCGCGCGATCTCTGAGTGTTCTGTTCAGCTGCGAGCGATCTCTGAGTGTTCTGTTCAGCTGCGCGTGCGATCTCTGAGTGTTCTGTTCAGCTGCGAGTGATCTCTGAGTGTTCTGTTCAGCTGCGCGTGCGATCTCTGAGTGTTCTGTTCAGCTGCGAGCGATCTCTTGGTGTTCTGTTCAGCTGCGCGTGCGATCTCTGAGTGTTCTGTTCAGCTGCGAGCGATCTCTGTGTGTTCTGTTCAGCTGCGAGCGATCTCTGAGTGTTCTGTTCAGCTGCGCGTGCGATCTCTGAGTGTTCTGTTCAGCTGCGAGTGATCTCTGAGTGTTCTGTTCAGCTGCGCGTGCGATTTCTGAGTTTTCTGTTCAGCTGCGAGCGATCTCTGAGTGTTCTGTTCAGCTGCGAGCGATCTCTGAGTGTTCTGTTCAGCTGCGAGCGATCTCTGAGTGTTCTGTTCTGCTGCGCGTGCGATCTCTGAGTGTTCTGTTCAGCTGCGAGCGATCTCTGAGTGTTCTGTTCAGCTGCGCGTGCGATCTCTGAGTGTTCTGTTCAGCTGCGAGCGATCTCTGAGTGTTCTGTTCAGCTGCGCGTGCGATCTCTGAGTGTTCTGTTCAGCTGCGAGCGATCTCTTGGTGTTCTGTTCAGCTGCGCGTGCGATCTCTGGGTGTTCTGTTCAGCTGCGAGCGATCTCTGAGTGTTCTGTTCAGCTGCGAGCGATCTCTGAGTGTTCTGTTCTGCTGCGCGTGCGATCTCTGAGTGTTCTGTTCAGCTGCGAGCGATCTCTGAGTGTTCTGTTCAGCTGCGAGCGATCTCTGAGTGTTCTGTTCAGCTGCGAGCGATCTCTGAGTGTTCTGTTCAGCCGCGCGCGCGATGTCTGAGTGTTCTGTTCAGCCACGCGCGCGATCTCTGAGTGTTCTGTTCAGCTGCGAACGATGTCTGAGTGTTCTGTTCAGCCACGCGCGCGATCTCTGAGTGTTCTGTTCAGCCGCGAGCGATCTCTGAGTGTTCTGTTCAGCTGCGCGTGCGATTTCTGAGTTTCCTGTTCAGCTGCGAGCGATCTCTGAGTGTTCTGTTCAGCTGCGAGCGATTTCTGAGTGTTCTGTTCAGCTGCGCGCGCGATCTGAGTGTTCTGTTCAGCCGCGCGCGATTTCTGAGTTTTCTGTTCAGCTGCCCGCGCGATCTCTGAGTGTTCTGTTCAGCTGCGCGTGCGATTTCTGAGTTTCCTGTTCAGCTGCGAGCGATCTCTGAGTGTTCTGTTCAGCTGCGAGCGATTTCTGAGTGTTCTGTTCAGCTGCGCGCGCGATCTGAGTGTTCTGTTCAGCCGCGCGCGATTTCTGAGTTTTCTGTTCAGCTGCCCGCGCGATCTCTGAGTGTTCTGTTCAGCCGCGCGCGCGATCTCTGAGTGTTCTGTTCAGCTGCGCGCGCGATCTCTGAGTGTTCTGTTCAGCCGCGCGCGCGATCTCTGAGTGTTCTGTTCAGCTGCGAGCGATTTCTGAGTTTTCTGTTCAGCTGCCCGCGCGATCTCTGAGTGTTCTGTTCAGCTGCGCGCGATTTCTGAGTGTTCTGTTCAGCTGCGCGCGATCTCTGAGTGTTCTGTTCAGCTGCGAGCGATCTCTGAGTGTTCTGTTCAGCTGCGCGCACGATCTCTGAATGTTCTGTTCAGCTGCGCGCACGATCTCTGAATGTTCTGTTCAGCTGCGCGCGATTTCTGAGTGTTCTGTTCAGCTGCGCGCGATCTCTGAGTGTTCTGTTCAGCTGCGCGCGATCTATGAGTGTTCTGTTCAGCTGCGCGCACGATCTCTGAATGTTCTGTTCAGCTGCGCGCGATCTCTGAGTGTTCTGTTCAGCTGCGCGCGCAATCTCTGAGTGTTCTGTTCAGCCGCGCGCGCGATCTCTGAGTGTTCTGTTCAGGCGCGCGCGCGATCTCTGAGTGTTCTGTTCAGCTGCGCGCGCGATCTCTGAGTTTTCTGTTCAGCTGCGCGTGCGATCTCTGAGTGTTCTGTTCAGGCGCGCGCGCGATCTCTGAGTGTTCTGTTCAGCTGCGAGCTATTTCTGAGTTTTCTGTTCAGCTGCCCGCGCGATCTCTGAGTGTTCTGTTCAGGCGCGCGCGATCTCTGAGTTTTCTGTTCAGCTGCGAGCGATCTCTGAGTTTTCCGTTCAGCTGCGCGCGATCTCTGAGTTTTCTGTTCTGCTGCGCGTGCGATCTCTGAGTGTTCTGTTCAGCTGCGCGCGATCTCTGAGTTTTCTGTTCAGCTGCGAGCTATCTCTGAGTTTTCTGTTCAGCTGCGAGCTATCTCTGAGTGTTCTGTTCAGCTGCGAGCGATCTCTGAGTGTTCTGTTCAGCCGCGCGCGCGATGTCTGAGTGTTCTGTTCAGCCACGGGCGCGATCTCTGAGTGTTCTGTTCAGCTGCGAGCGATCTCTGAGTTTTCTGTTCAGCTGCGAGCTATCTCTGAGTGTTCTGTTCAGCTGCGAGCGATCTCTGAGTGTTCTGTTCTGCTGCGCGTGCGATCTCTTAGTGTTCTGTTCAGCTGCGAGCGATCTCTGAGTGTTCTGTTCAGCTGCGAGCGATCTCTGAGTGTTCTGTTCAGCTGCGAGCGATCTCTGAGTGTTCTGTTCAGCTGCGCGCGATCTCTGAGTGTTCTGTTCAGCTGCGAGCGATCTCTGAGTGTTCTGTTCAGCTGCGAGCGATCTCTGAGTGTTCTGTTCAGCTGCGAGCGATCTCTGAATGTTCTGTTCAGCTGCGCGCGATCTCTGAGTGTTCTGTTCAGCTGCGCGCACGATCTCTGAATGTTCTGTTCAGCTGCGCGCGATCTCTGAGTGTTCTGTTCAGCTGCGAGCGATCTCTGAGTGTTCTGTTCAGCTGCGAGCGATCTCTGAGTGTTCTGTTCAGCTGCGAGCGATCTCTGAGTGTTCTGTTCTGCTGCGCGCGCGATGTCTGAGTGTTCTGTTCAGCTGCGAGCGATCTCTGAGTGTTCTGTTCAGCTGCGAGCGATCTCTGAGTGTTCTGTTCTGCTGCGCGCGCGATGTCTGAGTGTTCTGTTCAGCTGCGCGCGCGATCTCTGAGTGTTCTGTTCAGCCGCGCGCGCGATCTCTGAGTGTTCTGTTCAGCTGCACGCGATCTCTGAGTGTTCTGTTCAGCTGCGAGCGATCTCTGAGTGTTCTGTTCAGCTGCGAGCGATCTCTGAGTGTTCTGTTCAGCTGCGAGCGATCTCTGAGTGTTCTGTTCTGCTGCGCGCGCGATGTCTGAGTGTTCTGTTCAGCTGCGAGCGATCTCTGAGTGTTCTGTTCAGCTGCGAGCGATCTCTGAGTGTTCTGTTCTGCTGCGCGCGCGATGTCTGAGTGTTCTGTTCAGCTGCGCGCGCGATCTCTGAGTGTTCTGTTCAGCCGCGCGCGCGATCTCTGAGTGTTCTGTTCAGCCGCGCGCGATGTGTGAGTGTTCTGTTCAGCTGCGAGCGATCTCTTGGTGTTCTGTTCAGCTGCGCGTGCGATCTCTCAGTGTTCTGTTCAGCTGCGAGCGATCTCTGAGTGTTCTGTTCAGCTGCGCGTGCGATTTCTGAGTTTCCTGTTCAGCTGCGAGCGATCTCTGAGTGTTCTGTTCAGCTGCGAGCGATTTCTGAGTGTTCTGTTCAGCTGCGCGCGCGATCTCTGAGTGTTCTGTTCAGCTGCGCGCGATTTCTGAGTTTTCTGTTCAGCTGCCCGCGCGATCTCTGAGTGTTCTGTTCAGCCGCGCGCGCGATCTCTGAGTGTTCTGTTCAGCCGCGCGCGATGTGTGAGTGTTCTGTTCAGCTGCGAGCGATCTCTTGGTGTTCTGTTCAGCTGCGAGCGATCTCTTGGTGTTCTGTTCAGCTGCGCGTGCGATCTCTGAGTGTTCTGTTCAGCTGCGAGCGATCTCTGAGTGTTCTGTTCAGCTGCGCGTGCGATTTCTGAGTTTCCTGTTCAGCTGCGAGCGATCTCTGAGTGTTCTGTTCAGCCGCGCGCGATGTGTGAGTGTTCTGTTCAGCTGCGAGCGATCTCTTGGTGTTCTGTTCAGCTGCGCGTGCGATCTCTGAGTGTTCTGTTCAGCTGCGAGCGATCTCTGAGTGTTCTGTTCAGCTGCGCGTGCGATTTCTGAGTTTCCTGTTCAGCTGCGAGCGATCTCTGAGTGTCCTGTTCAGCTGCGAGCGATTTCTGAGTGTTCTGTTCAGCTGCGCGCGCGATCTCTGAGTGTTCTGTTCAGCTGTGCGCGCGATCTCTGAGTGTTCTGTTCAGCTGCGCGCGCGATCTCTGAGTGTTCTGTTCAGCCGCGCGCGCGATCTCTGAGTGTTCTGTTCAGCTGCCCGCGCGATCTCTGAGTGTTCTGTTCAGGCGCGCGCGCGATCTCTGAGTGTTCTGTTCAGCTGCGCGCGCGATCTCTGAGTGTTCTGCTCAGCCGCGCGCGCGATCTCTGAGTGTTCTGTTCAGCTGCGAGCGATCTCTGAGTTTTCTGTTCAGCTGCGCGCGCAATCTCTGAGTGTTCTGTTCAGCTGCGCGCGCAATCTCTGAGTGTTCTGTTCAGCTGCGCGCGCAATCTCTGAGTGTTCTGTTCAGCTGCGCGCGATCTCTGAGTGTTCTGTTCAGCCACGCGCGCGATGTCTGAGTGTTCTGTTCAGCCGCGCGCACGATCTCTGAGTGTTCTGTTCAGCTGCGCGTGCGATCTCTGAGTTTTCTGTTCAGCTGCGCGCGATCTCTGAGTGTTCTGTTCAGCTGCGCGTGCGATCTCTGAGTGTTCTGTTCTGCTGCGAGCGATCTCTTGGTGTTCTGTTCAGCTGCGCGCGCGATGTCTGAGTGTTCTGTTCAGCCGCGCGCGCGATGTCTGAGTGTTCTGTTCAGTCGCGCGCGCGATCTCTGAGTGTTCTGTTCAGCTGCGAGCGATCTCTGAGTTTTCTGTTCAGCTGCGCGCGCGATCTCTGAGTGTTCTGTTCTGCTGCGCGTGCGATCTGAGTGTTCTGTTCAGCTGTGAGCGATCTCTGAGTGTTCTGTTCAGCTGCGCGCGATTTCTGAGTTTTCTGTTCAGCTGCGCGCGATCTCTGAGTGTTCTGTTCTGCTGCGCGTGCGATCTCTGAGTTTTCTGTTCAGCTGCGCGCGCGATGTCTGAGTGTTCTGTTCAGCCGCGCGCGCGATGTCTGAGTGTTCTGTTCAGCTGCGCGCGATCTCTGAGTGTTCTGTTCAGCTGCGCGTGCGATCTCTGAGTTTTCTGTTCAGCTGCGCGCGATCTCTGAGTGTTCTGTTCAGCTGCGCGTGCGATCTCTGAGTGTTCTGTTCTGCTGCGAGCGATCTCTTGGTGTTCTGTTCAGCTGCGCGCGCGATGTCTGAGTGTTCTGTTCAGCCGCGCGCGCGATGTCTGAGTGTTCTGTTCAGTCGCGCGCGCGATCTCTGAGTGTTCTGTTCAGCTGCGAGCGATCTCTGAGTTTTCTGTTCAGCTGCGCGCGCGATCTCTGAGTGTTCTGTTCTGCTGCGCGTGCGATCTCTGAGTGTTCTGTTCAGCTGCGAGCGATCTCTGAGTGTTCTGTTCAGCTGCGCGCGATTTCTGAGTTTTCTGTTCAGCTGCGCGCGATCTCTGAGTGTTCTGTTCTGCTGCGCGTGCGATCTCTGAGTTTTCTGTTCAGCTGCGCGCGCGATGTCTGAGTGTTCTGTTCAGTCGCGCGCGCGATCTCTGAGTGTTCTGTTCAGCTGCGAGCGATCTCTGAGTTTTCTGTTCAGCTGCGCGCGCGATCTCTGAGTGTTCTGTTCTGCTGCGCGCGATTTCTGAGTGTTCTGTTCAGTTGCGCGCGATTTCTGAGTGTTCTGTTCAGTTGCGCGCGATCTCTGAGTGTTCTGTTCAGCTGCGCGCACGATCTCTGAATGTTCTGTTCAGCTGCGCGCGATTTCTGAGTGTTCTGTTCAGCTGCGCGCACGATCTCTGAGTGTTCTGTTCAGCTGCGCGCGCAATCTCTGAGTGTTCTGTTCAGCTGCGCGCGCAATCTCTGAGTGTTCTGTTCAGCTGCGCGCGCAATCTCTGAGTGTTCTGTTCAGCTGCGCGCACGATCTCTGAGTGTTCTGTTCAGCTGCGAGCGATCTCTGAGTGTTCTGTTCAGCTGCGAGCGATCTCTGAGTGTTCTGTTCAGCTGCGAGCGATCTCTGAGTGTTCTGTTCAGCTGCGCGCGATCTCTGAGTGTTCTGTTCAGCTGCGCGCGATCTCTGAGTGTTCTGTTCAGCTGCGAGCGATCTCTGAGTTTTCTGTTCAGCTGCGAGCGATCTCTGAGTTTTCTGTTCAGCTGCGCGCGATCTCTGAGTGTTCTGTTCTGCTGCGCGTGCGATCTCTGAGTGTTCTGTTCAGCTGCGCGCGCGATGTCTGAGTGTTCTGTTCAGCCGCGCGCGCGATGTCTGAGTGTTCTGTTCAGCCACGGGCGCGATCTCTGAGTGTTCTGTTCAGCTGCGAGCGATCTCTGAGTGTTCTGTTCAGCTGCGAGCGATCTCTGAGTGTTCTGTTCAGCTGCGAGCGATCTCTGAGTGTTCTGTTCAGCTGCGAGCGATCTCTGAGTGTTCTGTTCAGCTGCGAGCGATCTCTGAGTGTTCTGTTCTGCTGCGCGTGCGATCTCTTAGTGTTCTGTTCAGCTGGGAGCGATCTCTGAGTGTTCTGTTCAGCTGCGAGCGATCTCTGAGTGTTCTGTTCAGCTGCGAGCGATCTCTGAGTGTTCTGTTCAGCTGCGCGCGATCTCTGAGTGTTCTGTTAAGCTGCGAGCGATCTCTGAGTGTTCTGTTCAGCTGCGAGCGATCTCTGAGTGTTCTGTTCAGCTGCGAGCGATCTCTGAGTGTTCTGTTCAGCTGCGAGCGATCTCTGAATGTTCTGTTCAGCTGCGCGCGATCTCTGAGTGTTCTGTTCAGCTGCGCGCGCGATCTCTGAGTGTTCTGTTCAGCTGCGCGCGCGATCTCTGAGTGTTCTGTTCAGCTGCGCGCACGATCTCTGAATGTTCTGTTCAGCTGCGCGCGATCTCTGAGTGTTCTGTTCAGCTGCGCGCGCAATCTCTGAGTTTTCTGTTCAGCTGAGCGCGCAATCTCTGAGTGTTCTGTTCAGCTGCGCGCGCAATCTCTGAGTGTTCTGTTCAGCTGCGCGCACGATCTCTGAGTGTTCTGTTCAGCCACGGGCGCGATCTCTGAGTGTTCTGTTCAGCTGCGAGCGATCTCTGAGTTTTCTGTTCAGCTGCGAGCTATCTCTGAGTGTTCTGTTCAGCTGCGAGCGATCTCTGAGTGTTCTGTTCAGCTGCGAGCGATCTCTGAGTGTTCTGTTCTGCTGCGCGTGCCATCTCTGAGTGTTCTGTTCAGCTGCGCGCGATCTCTGAGTGTTCTGTTCAGCTGCGAGCGATCTCTGAGTTTTCTGTTCAGCTGCGAGCGATCTCTGAGTGTTCTGTTCAGCTGCGAGCGATCTCTGAGTGTTCTGTTCTGCTGCGCGTGCCATCTCTGAGTGTTCTGTTCAGCTGCGCGCGATCTCTGAGTGTTCTGTTCAGCTGCGAGCGATCTCTGAGTTTTCTGTTCAGCTGCGAGCGATCTCTGAGTTTTCTGTTCAGCTGCGCGGGATCTCTGAGTGTTCTGTTCAGCTGCGCGCGCGATGTCTGAGTGTTCTGTTCAGCCGCGCGCGCGATGTCTGAGTGTTCTGTTCAGCCACGGGCGCGATCTCTGAGTGTTCTGTTCAGCTGCGAGCGATCTCTGAGTTTTCTGTTCAGCTGCGAGCTATCTCTGAGTGTTCTGTTCAGCTGCGAGCGATCTCTGAGTGTTCTGTTCAGCTGCGAGCGATCTCTGAGTGTTCTGTTCTGCTGCGCGTGCGATCTCTTAGTGTTCTGTTCAGCTGCGAGCGATCTCTGAGTGTTCTGTTCAGCTGCGAGCGATCTCTGAGTGTTCTGTTCAGCTGCGAGCGATCTCTGAGTGTTCTGTTCAGCTGCGCGCGATCTCTGAGTGTTCTGTTCAGCTGCGAGCGATCTCTGAGTTTTCTGTTCAGCTGCGCGCGCAATCTCTGAGTGTTCTGTTCAGCTGCGCGCGCAATCTCTGAGTGTTCTGTTCAGCCACGCGCGCGATGTCTGAGTGTTCTGTTCAGCCGCGCGCACGATCTCTGAGTGTTCTGTTCAGCTGCGCGCGATCTCTGAGTGTTCTGTTCAGCCACGCGCGCGATGTCTGAGTGTTCTGTTCAGCCGCGCGCACGATCTCTGAGTGTTCTGTTCAGCTGCGCGCGATCTCTGAGTGTTCTGTTCAGCTGCGCGTGCGATCTCTGAGTGTTCTGTTCTGCTGCGAGCGATCTCTTGGTGTTCTGTTCAGCTGCGCGCGCGATGTCTGAGTGTTCTGTTCAGCCGCGCGCGCGATGTCTGAGTGTTCTGTTCAGTCGCGCGCGCGATCTCTGAGTGTTCTGTTCAGCTGCGAGCGATCTCTGAGTTTTCTGTTCAGCTGCGCGCGCGATCTCTGAGTGTTCTGTTCTGCTGCGCGTGCGATCTGAGTGTTCTGTTCAGCTGCGAGCGATCTCTGAGTGTTCTGTTCAGCTGCGCGCGATTTCTGAGTTTTCTGTTCAGCTGCGCGCGATCTCTGAGTGTTCTGTTCTGCTGCGCGTGCGATCTCTGAGTTTTCTGTTCAGCTGCGCGCGCGATGTCTGAGTGTTCTGTTCAGCCGCGCGCGCGATGTCTGAGTGTTCTGTTCAGCTGCGCGCGATCTCTGAGTGTTCTGTTCAGCTGCGCGTGCGATCTCTGAGTTTTCTGTTCAGCTGCGCGCGATCTCTGAGTGTTCTGTTCAGCTGCGCGTGCGATCTCTGAGTGTTCTGTTCTGCTGCGAGCGATCTCTTGGTGTTCTGTTCAGCTGCGCGCGATCTCTTGGTGTTCTGTTCAGCTGCGCGCGCGATGTCTGAGTGTTCTGTTCAGCCGCGCGCGCGATGTCTGAGTGTTCTGTTCAGTCGCGCGCGCGATCTCTGAGTGTTCTGTTCAGCTGCGAGCGATCTCTGAGTTTTCTGTTCAGCTGCGCGCGCGATCTCTGAGTGTTCTGTTCTGCTGCGCGTGCGATCTCTGAGTGTTCTGTTCAGCTGCGAGCGATCTCTGAGTGTTCTGTTCAGCTGCGCGCGATTTCTGAGTTTTCTGTTCAGCTGCGCGCGATCTCTGAGTGTTCTGTTCTGCTGCGCGTGCGATCTCTGAGTTTTCTGTTCAGCTGCGCGCGCGATGTCTGAGTGTTCTGTTCAGTCGCGCGCGCGATCTCTGAGTGTTCTGTTCAGCTGCGAGCGATCTCTGAGTTTTCTGTTCAGCTGCGCGCGCGATCTCTGAGTGTTCTGTTCTGCTGCGCGCGATTTCTGAGTGTTCTGTTCAGTTGCGCGCGATTTCTGAGTGTTCTGTTCAGTTGCGCGCGATCTCTGAGTGTTCTGTTCAGCTGCGCGCACGATCTCTGAATGTTCTGTTCAGCTGCGCGCGATCTCTGAGTGTTCTGTTCAGCTGCGCGCACGATCTCTGAGTGTTCTGTTCAGCTGCGCGCGCAATCTCTGAGTGTTCTGTTCAGCTGCGCGCGCAATCTCTGAGTGTTCTGTTCAGCTGCGCGCGCAATCTCTGAGTGTTCTGTTCAGCTGCGCGCACGATCTCTGAGTGTTCTGTTCAGCTGCGAGCGATCTCTGAGTGTTCTGTTCAGCTGCACGCGATCTCTGAGTGTTCTGTTCAGCTGCGAGCGATCTCTGAGTGTTCTGTTCAGCTGCGAGCGATCTCTGAGTGTTCTGTTCAGCTGCGCGCGATCTCTGAGTGTTCTGTTCAGCTGCGCGCGATCTCTGAGTGTTCTGTTCAGCTGCGAGCGATCTCTGAGTTTTCTGTTCAGCTGCGAGCGATCTCTGAGTTTTCTGTTCAGCTGCGCGCGATCTCTGAGTGTTCTGTTCTGCTGCGCGTGCGATCTCTGAGTGTTCTGTTCAGCTGCGCGCGCGATGTCTGAGTGTTCTGTTCAGCCGCGCGCGCGATGTCTGAGTGTTCTGTTCAGCCACGGGCGCGATCTCTGAGTGTTCTGTTCAGCTGCGAGCGATCTCTGAGTGTTCTGTTCAGCTGCGAGCGATCTCTGAGTGTTCTGTTCAGCTGCGAGCGATCTCTGAGTGTTCTGTTCAGCTGCGAGCGATCTCTGAGTGTTCTGTTCAGCTGCGAGCGATCTCTGAGTGTTCTGTTCTGCTGCGCGTGCGATCTCTTAGTGTTCTGTTCAGCTGGGAGCGATCTCTGAGTGTTCTGTTCAGCTGCGAGCGATCTCTGAGTGTTCTGTTCAGCTGCGAGCGATCTCTGAGTGTTCTGTTCAGCTGCGAGCGATCTCTGAGTGTTCTGTTCAGCTGCGCGCGATCTCTGAGTGTTCTGTTAAGCTGCGAGCGATCTCTGAGTGTTCTGTTCAGCTGCGAGCGATCTCTGAGTGTTCTGTTCAGCTGCGAGCGATCTCTGAATGTTCTGTTCAGCTGCGCGCGATCTCTGAGTGTTCTGTTCAGCTGCGCGCGCGATCTCTGAGTGTTCTGTTCAGCTGCGCGCGCGATCTCTGAGTGTTCTGTTCAGCTGCGCGCACGATCTCTGAATGTTCTGTTCAGCTGCGCGCGATCTCTGAGTGTTCTGTTCAGCTGCGCGCGCAATCTCTGAGTGTTCTGTTCAGCTGAGCGCGCAATCTCTGAGTGTTCTGTTCAGCTGCGCGCGCAATCTCTGAGTGTTCTGTTCAGCTGCGCGCACGATCTCTGAGTGTTCTGTTCAGCCACGGGCGCGATCTCTGAGTGTTCTGTTCAGCTGCGAGCGATCTCTGAGTTTTCTGTTCAGCTGCGAGCTATCTCTGAGTGTTCTGTTCAGCTGCGAGCGATCTCTGAGTGTTCTGTTCAGCTGCGAGCGATCTCTGAGTGTTCTGTTCTGCTGCGCGTGCCATCTCTGAGTGTTCTGTTCAGCTGCGCGCGATCTCTGAGTGTTCTGTTCAGCTGCGAGCGATCTCTGAGTTTTCTGTTCAGCTGCGAGCGATCTCTGAGTGTTCTGTTCAGCTGCGAGCGATCTCTGAGTGTTCTGTTCTGCTGCGCGTGCCATCTCTGAGTGTTCTGTTCAGCTGCGCGCGATCTCTGAGTGTTCTGTTCAGCTGCGAGCGATCTCTGAGTTTTCTGTTCAGCTGCGAGCGATCTCTGAGTTTTCTGTTCAGCTGCGCGGGATCTCTGAGTGTTCTGTTCAGCTGCGCGCGCGATGTCTGAGTGTTCTGTTCAGCCGCGCGCGCGATGTCTGAGTGTTCTGTTCAGCCACGGGCGCGATCTCTGAGTGTTCTGTTCAGCTGCGAGCGATCTCTGAGTTTTCTGTTCAGCTGCGAGCTATCTCTGAGTGTTCTGTTCAGCTGCGAGCGATCTCTGAGTGTTCTGTTCAGCTGCGAGCGATCTCTGAGTGTTCTGTTCTGCTGCGCGTGCGATCTCTTAGTGTTCTGTTCAGCTGCGAGCGATCTCTGAGTGTTCTGTTCAGCTGCGAGCGATCTCTGAGTGTTCTGTTCAGCTGCGAGCGATCTCTGAGTGTTCTGTTCAGCTGCGCGCGATCTCTGAGTGTTCTGTTCAGCTGCGCGCGATCTCTGAGTGTTCTGTTCAGCTGCGCGCACGATCTCTGAATGTTCTGTTCAGCTGCGCGCGATCTCTGAGTGTTCTGTTCAGCTGCGCGCGCAATCTCTGAGTGTTCTGTTCAGCTGCGCGCGCAATCTCTGAGTGTTCTGTTCAGCTGCGCACGCAATCTCTGAGTGTTCTGTTCAGCTGCGCGCACGATCTCTGAGTGTTCTGTTCAGCTGCGAGCGATCTCTGAGTGTTCTGTTCAGCTGCGCGCGATCTCTGAGTGTTCTGTTCAGCTGCGAGCGATCTCTGAGTGTTCTGTTCAGCTGCGCGCGATCTCTGAGTGTTCTGTTCAGCTGCGAGCGATCTCTGAGTGTTCTGTTCAGCTGCGAGCGATCTCTGAGTGTTCTGTTCAGCTGCGCACGATCTCTGAGTGTTCTGTTCAGCTGCGCGCGATCTCTGAGTGTTCTGTTCAGCTGCGCGCGATCTCTGAGTGTTCTGTTCAGCTGCGAGCGATCTCTGAGTTTTCTGTTCAGCTGCGAGCTATCTCTGAGTGTTCTGTTCAGCTGCGAGCGATCTCTGAGTGTTCTGTTCAGCTGCGAGCGATCTCTGAGTGTTCTGTTCAGCTGCGCGCGCGATCTCTGAGTGTTCTGTTCAGCTGCGCGCGCGATCTCTGAGTGTTCTGTTCAGCTGCGAGCGATTTCTGAGTTTTCTGTTCAGCTGCCCGCGCGATCTCTGAGTGTTCTGTTCAGGCGCGCGCGCGATCTCTGAGTGTTCTGTTCAGCTGCGCGCGCGATCTCTGAGTGTTCTGTTCAGCCGCGCGCGCGATCTCTGAGTGTTCTGTTCAGCCGCGCGCGCGATCTCTGAGTGTTCTGTTCAGCTGTGAGCGATCTCTGAGTGTTCTGTTCAGCTGCGAGCGATCTCTGAGTTTTCTGTTCAGCTGCGCGCGCGATCTCTGAGTGTTCTGTTCTGCTGCGCGTGCGATCTCTGAGTGTTCTGTTCAGCCGCGCGCGCGATCTCTGAGTGTTCTGTTCAGCTGCGCGCGCAATCTCTGAGTGTTCTGTTCAGCTGCGCGCGCAATCTCTGAGTGTTCTATTCAGCTGCGCGCGCAATCTCTGAGTGTTCTGTTCAGCTGCGCGCGATCTCTGAGTGTTCTGTTCAGCCACGCGCGCGATGTCTGAGTGTTCTGTTCAGCCGCGCGCGCGATCTCTGAGTGTTCTGTTCAGCTGCGCGCGCGATCTCTGAGTGTTCTGTTCAGCTGCGCGTGCGATCTCTGAGTTTTCTGTTCAGCTGCGCGCGATCTCTGAGTGTTCTGTTCAGCTGCGCGTGCGATCTCTGAGTGTCCTGTTCTGCTGCGAGCGATCTCTGAGTGTTCTGTTCAGCCGCGCGCGCGATGTCTGAGTGTTCTGTTCAGCCGCGCGCGCGATCTCTGAGTGTTCTGTTCAGCTGCGAGCGATCTCTGAGTTTTCTGTTCAGCTGCGCGCGCGATCTCTGAGTGTTCTGTTCTGCTGCGCGTGCGATCTCTGAGTGTTCTGTTCAGCTGCGAGCGATCTCTGAGTGTTCTGTTCAGCTGCGCGCACGATCTCTGAATGTTCTGTTCAGCTGCCCGCGATCTCTGAGTGTTCTGTTCAGCTGCGCGCGCAATCTCTGAGTGTTCTGTTCAGCTGCGCGCACGATCTCTGAGTGTTCTGTTCAGCCACGCGCGCGATCTCTGAGTGTTCTGTTCAGCTGCGCGTGCGATCTCTGAGTTTTCTGTTCAGCTGCGCGCGATCTCTGAGTGTTCTGTTCAGCTGCGCGTGCGATCTCTGAGTGTTCTGTTCTGCTGCGAGCGATCTCTTGGTGTTCTGTTCAGCTGCGCATGCGATCTCTGAGTGTTCTGTTCAGCCGCGAGCGATCTCTGAGTTTTCTGTTCAGCTGCGCGCGCGATGTCTGAGTGTTTTGTTCAGCCGCGCGCGCGATGTCTGAGTGTTCTGTTCAGCCGCGCGCGCGATCTCTGAGTGTTCTGTTCAGCTGCGAGCGATCTCTGAGTTTTCTGTTCAGCTGCGCGCGCGATCTCTGAGTGTTCTGTTCTGCTGCGCGTGCGATCTCTGAGTGTTCTGTTCAGCTGCGAGCGATCTCTGAGTGTTCTGTTCAGCTGCGCGCGCGATGTCTGAGTGTTTTGTTCAGCCGCGCGCGCGATGTCTGAGTGTTCTGTTCAGCCGCGCGCGCGATCTCTGAGTGTTCTGTTCAGCTGCGAGCGATCTCTGAGTTTTCTGTTCAGCTGCGCGCGCGATCTCTGAGTGTTCTGTTCTGCTGCGCGTGCGATCTCTGAGTGTTCTGTTCAGCTGCGAGCGATCTCTGAGTGTTCTGTTCAGCTGCGCGCGATTTCTGAGTGTTCTGTTCAGCTGCGCGCGATCTCTGAGTGTTCTGTTCAGCTGCGCGCACGATCTCTGAATGTTCTGTTCAGCTGCGCGCGATCTCTGAGTGTTCTGTTCAGCTGCGCGCACGATCTCTGAGTGTTCTGTTCAGCTGCGCGCGATCTCTGAGTGTTCTGTTCAACTGCGCGCACGATCTCTGAGTGTTCTGTTCAGCTGCGCGTGATCTCTGAGTGTTCTGTTCAGCTGCGAGCGATCTCTGAGTGTTCTGTTCAGCTGCGCGCGATCTCTGAGTGTTCTGTTCAGCTGCGAGCGATCTCTGAGTGTTCTGTTCAGCTGCGAGCGATCTCTGAGTGTTCTGTTCAGCTGCGCGCGATCTCTGAGTGTTCTGTTCAGCTGCGCGCGCGATCTGAGTGTTCTGTTCAGCTGCGAGCGATCTCTGAGTTTTCTGTTCAGCTGCGCGCGCAATCTCTGAGTGTTCTGTTCAGCTGCGCGCGCAATCTCTGAGTGTTCTGTTCAGCTGCGAGCGATCTCTGAGTTTTCTGTTCAGCTGCGCGTGCGATCTCTGAGTGTTCTGTTCAGCTGCGCGCACGATCTCTGAGTGTTCTGTTCAGCTGCGAGCGATCTCTGAGTGTTCTGTTCAGCTGCGCGCGATCTCTGAGTGTTCTGTTCAGCTGCGAGCGATCTCTGAGTGTTCTGTTCAGCTGCGCGCGATCTCTGAGTAATCTGTTCAGCTGCGAGCGATCTCTGAGTGTTCTGTTCAGCTGCGAGCGATCTCTGAGTGTTCTGTTCAGCTGCGCACGATCTTTGAGTGTTCTGTTCAGCTGCGCGCGATCTCTGAGTGTTCTGTTCAGCTGCGCGCGATCTCTGAGTGTTCTGTTCAGCTGCGAGCGATCTCTGAGTTTTCTGTTCAGCTGCGCGCGATCTCTGAGTGTTCTGTTCTGCTGCGTGTGCGATCTCTGAGTGTTCTGTTCAGCTGCGCGCAATCACTGTGTGTTCTGTTCAGCTGCGCGCGCGATCTGAGTGTTCTGTTCAGCCACGGGCGCGATCTCTGAGTGTTCTGTTCAGCTGCGAGCGATCTCTGAGTTTTCTGTTCAGCTGCGAGCTATCTCTGAGTGTTCTGTTCAGCTGCGAGCGATCTCTGAGTGTTCTGTTCAGCTGCGAGCGATCTCTGAGTGTTCTGTTCTGCTGCGCGTGCCATCTCTGAGTGTTCTGTTCAGCTGCGCGCGATCTCTGAGTGTTCTGTTCAGCTGCGAGCGATCTCTGAGTTTTCTGTTCAGCTGCGAGCGATCTCTGAGTGTTCTGTTCAGCTGCGAGCGATCTCTGAGTGTTCTGTTCTGCTGCGCGTGCCATCTCTGAGTGTTCTGTTCAGCTGCGCGCGATCTCTGAGTGTTCTGTTCAGCTGCGAGCGATCTCTGAGTTTTCTGTTCAGCTGCGAGCGATCTCTGAGTTTTCTGTTCAGCTGCGCGCGATCTCTGAGTGTTCTGTTCTGCTGCGCGTGCGATCTCTGAGTGTTCTGTTCAGCTGCGCGCGCGATGTCTGAGTGTTCTGTTCAGCCGCGCGCGCGATGTCTGAGTGTTCTGTTCAGCCACGGGCGCGATCTCTGAGTGTTCTGTTCAGCTGCGAGCGATCTCTGAGTTTTCTGTTCAGCTGCGAGCTATCTCTGAGTGTTCTGTTCAGCTGCGAGCGATCTCTGAGTGTTCTGTTCAGCTGCGAGCGATCTCTGAGTGTTCTGTTCTGCTGCGCGTGCCATCTCTGAGTGTTCTGTTCAGCTGCGAGCGATCTCTGAGTGTTCTGTTCAGCTGCGAGCGATCTCTTGGTGTTCTGTTCAGCTGCGCGCGCAATCTCTGAGTGTTCTGTTCAGCTGCGCGCGCAATCTCTGAGTGTTCTGTTCAGCTGCGAGCGATCTCTTGGTGTTCTGTTCAGCTGCGCGCGCAATCTCTGAGTGTTCTGTTCAGCTGCGCGCGCAATCTCTGAGTGTTCTGTTCAGCTGCGCGCGATCTCTGAGTGTTCTGTTCAGCTGCGAGCGATCTCTGAGTTTTCTGTTCAGCTGCGCGTGCCATCTCTGAGTGTTCTGTTCAGCTGCGAGCGATCTCTGAGTGTTCTGTTCAGCTGCGAGCGATCTCTTGGTGTTCTGTTCAGCTGCGCGCGCAATCTCTGAGTGTTCTGTTCAGCTGCGCGCGCAATCTCTGAGTGTTCTGTTCAGCTGCGCGCGATCTCTGAGTGTTCTGTTCTGCTGCGCGTGCCATCTCTGAGTGTTCTGTTCAGCTGCGAGCGATCTCTGAGTGTTCTGTTCAGCTGCGAGCGATCTCTTGGTGTTCTGTTCAGCTGCGCGCGCAATCTCTGAGTGTTCTGTTCAGCTGCGCGCGCAATCTCTGAGTGTTCTGTTCAGCTGCGCGCGATCTCTGAGTGTTCTGTTCAGCTGCGAGCGATCTCTGAGTTTTCTGTTCAGCTGCGCGCGCGATCTCTGAGTGTTCTGTTCTGCTGCGCGTGCGATCTCTGAGTGTTCTGTTCAGCTGCGAGCGATCTCTGAGTGTTCTGTTCAGCTGCGCGCACGATCTCTGAATGTTCTGTTCAGCTGCCCGCGATCTCTGAGTGTTCTGTTCAGCTGCGCGCGCAATCTCTGAGTGTTCTGTTCAGCTGCGCGCACGATCTCTGAGTGTTCTGTTCAGCCACGCGCGCGATCTCTGAGTGTTCTGTTCAGCTGCGCGTGCGATCTCTGAGTTTTCTGTTCAGCTGCGCGCGATCTCTGAGTGTTCTGTTCAGCTGCGCGTGCGATCTCTGAGTGTTCTGTTCTGCTGCGAGCGATCTCTTGGTGTTCTGTTCAGCTGCGCATGCGATCTCTGAGTGTTCTGTTCAGCCGCGAGCGATCTCTGAGTTTTCTGTTCAGCTGCGCGCGCGATGTCTGAGTGTTTTGTTCAGCCGCGCGCGCGATGTCTGAGTGTTCTGTTCAGCCGCGCGCGCGATCTCTGAGTGTTCTGTTCAGCTGCGAGCGATCTCTGAGTTTTCTGTTCAGCTGCGCGCGCGATCTCTGAGTGTTCTGTTCTGCTGCGCGTGCGATCTCTGAGTGTTCTGTTCAGCTGCGAGCGATCTCTGAGTGTTCTGTTCAGCTGCGCGCGATTTCTGAGTGTTCTGTTCAGCTGCGCGCGATCTCTGAGTGTTCTGTTCAGCTGCGCGCACGATCTCTGAATGTTCTGTTCAGCTGCGCGCGATCTCTGAGTGTTCTGTTCAGCTGCGCGCACGATCTCTGAGTGTTCTGTTCAGCTGCGCGCGATCTCTGAGTGTTCTGTTCAGCTGCGCGCGATCTCTGAGTGTTCTGTTCAGCTGCGAGCGATCTCTGAGTGTTCTGTTCAGCTGCGCGCGATCTCTGAGTGTTCTGTTCAGCTGCGAGCGATCTCTGAGTGTTCTGTTCAGCTGCGAGCGATCTCTGAGTGTTCTGTTCAGCTGCGCGCGATCTCTGAGTGTTCTGTTCAGCTGCGCGCGCGATCTGAGTGTTCTGTTCAGCTGCGAGCGATCTCTGAGTTTTCTGTTCAGCTGCGCGCGCAATCTCTGAGTTTTCTGTTCAGCTGCGCGCGCAATCTCTGAGTGTTCTGTTCAGCTGCGAGCGATCTCTGAGTTTTCTGTTCAGCTGCGCGTGCGATCTCTGAGTGTTCTGTTCAGCTGCGCGCACGATCTCTGAGTGTTCTGTTCAGCTGCGAGCGATCTCTGAGTGTTCTGTTCAGCTGCGCGCGATCTCTGAGTGTTCTGTTCAGCTGCGAGCGATCTCTGAGTGTTCTGTTCAGCTGCGCGCGATCTCTGAGTAATCTGTTCAGCTGCGAGCGATCTCTGAGTGTTCTGTTCAGCTGCGAGCGATCTCTGAGTGTTCTGTTCAGCTGCGCACGATCTTTGAGTGTTCTGTTCAGCTGCGCGCGATCTCTGAGTGTTCTGTTCAGCTGCGAGCGATCTCTGAGTTTTCTGTTCAGCTGCGAGCGATCTCTGAGTTTTCTGTTCAGCCGCGCGCGATCTCTGAGTTTTCTGTTCAGCTGCGCACGATCTCTGAGTGTTCTGTTAAGCTGCGAGCGATCTCTGAGTGTTCTGTTAAGCTGCGAGCGATCTCTGAGTGTTCTGTTCAGCTGCGCACGATCTCTGAGTGTTCTGTTCAGCTGCGCACGATCTCTGAGTGTTCTGTTAAGCTGCGAGCGATCTCTGAGTGTTCTGTTCAGCTGCGCGTGCGATCTCTGAGTGTTCTGTTCAGCTGCGAGCGATCTCTGAGTGTTCTGTTCAGCTGCGAGCGATCTCTGAGTGTTCTGTTCAGCTGCGAGCGATCTCTGAGTGTTCTGTTCAGCTGCGAGCGATCTCTGAGTTTTCTCTTCAGCTGCGCGTGCGATCTCTGAGTGTTCTGTTCAGCCGCGCGCGCGATCTCTGAGTGTTCTGTTCAGCTGCGAGCGATTTCTGAGTTTTCTGTTCAGCTGCGCGTGATGTCTGAGTGTTCTGTTAAGCTGCGAGCGATCTCTGAGTGTTCTGTTCAGCTGCGAGCGATCTCTGAGTGTTCTGTTCAGCTGCGCGTGCGATTTCTTGGTGTTCTGTTCAGCTGCGCGTGCGATCTCTGAGTGTTCTGTTCAGCTGCGAGCGATCTCTGAGTGTTCTGTTCAGCTGCGCGTGCGATTTCTGAGTGTTCTGTTCAGCTGCGAGCGATCTCTGAGTATTCTGTTCAGCTGAGCACGATCTCTGAGTGTTCTGTTCAGCCGCGCGCGATCTCTGAGTTTTCTGTTCAGCTGCGCACGATCTCTGAGTGTTCTGTTAAGCTGCGAGCGATCTCTGAGTGTTCTGTTAAGCTGCGAGCGATCTCTGAGTGTTCTGTTCAGCTGCGCACGATCTCTGAGTGTTCTGTTCAGCTGCGCACGATCTCTGAGTGTTCTGTTAAGCTGCGAGCGATCTCTGAGTGTTCTGTTCAGCTGCGCGTGCGATCTCTGAGTGTTCTGTTCAGCTGCGAGCGATCTCTGAGTGTTCTGTTCAGCTGCGAGCGATCTCTGAGTGTTCTGTTCAGCTGCGAGCGATCTCTGAGTGTTCTGTTCAGCTGCGAGCGATCTCTGAGTTTTCTCTTCAGCTGCGCGTGCGATCTCTGAGTGTTCTGTTCAGCCGCGCGCGCGATCTCTGAGTGTTCTGTTCAGCTGCGAGCGATTTCTGAGTTTTCTGTTCAGCTGCGCGTGATGTCTGAGTGTTCTGTTAAGCTGCGAGCGATCTCTGAGTGTTCTGTTCAGCTGCGAGCGATCTCTGAGTGTTCTGTTCAGCTGCGCGTGCGATCTCTTGGTGTTCTGTTCAGCTGCGCGTGCGATCTCTGAGTGTTCTGTTCAGCTGCGAGCGATCTCTGAGTGTTCTGTTCAGCTGCGCGTGCGATTTCTGAGTGTTCTGTTCAGCTGCGAGCGATCTCTGAGTATTCTGTTCAGCTGCGCGCGCGATCTCTGAGTGTTCTGTTTAGCCGCGCGCGCGATGTCTGAGTGTTCTGTTCAGCCGCGAGCGATCTCTTGGTGTTCTGTTCAGCTGCGCGTGCGATCTCTGAGTGTTCTGTTCAGCTGCGCGTGCGATTTCTGAGTTTCCTGTTCAGCTGCGAGCGATCTCTGAGTGTTCTGTTCAGCTGCGAGTGATTTCTGAGTGTTCTGTTCAGCTGCGCGTGCGATTTCTGAGTTTCCTGTTCAGCTGCGCGCGATCTCTGAGTGTTCTGTTCAGCTGCGCGCACGATCTCTGAATGTTCTGTTCAGCTGCGCGCGATCTCTGAGTGTTCTGTTCAGCTGCGCGCGATCTCTGAGTGTTCTGTTCAGCTGCGCGCGATCTCTGAGTGTTCTGTTCAGCTGCGAGCGATCTCTGAGTGTTCTGTTCAGCTGCGCGCGATCTCTGAGTGTTCTGTTCAGCTGCGAGCGATCTCTGAGTGTTCTGTTCAGCTGCGAGCGATCTCTGAGTGTTCTGTTCAGCTGCGCGCGATCTCTGAGTGTTCTGTTCAGCTGCGCGCGCGATCTGAGTGTTCTGTTCAGCTGCGAGCGATCTCTGAGTTTTCTGTTCAGCTGCGCGCGCAATCTCTGAGTTTTCTGTTCAGCTGCGCGCGCAATCTCTGAGTGTTCTGTTCAGCTGCGAGCGATCTCTGAGTTTTCTGTTCAGCTGCGCGTGCGATCTCTGAGTGTTCTGTTCAGCTGCGCGCACGATCTCTGAGTGTTCTGTTCAGCTGCGAGCGATCTCTGAGTGTTCTGTTCAGCTGCGCGCGATCTCTGAGTGTTCTGTTCAGCTGCGAGCGATCTCTGAGTGTTCTGTTCAGCTGCGCGCGATCTCTGAGTAATCTGTTCAGCTGCGAGCGATCTCTGAGTGTTCTGTTCAGCTGCGAGCGATCTCTGAGTGTTCTGTTCAGCTGCGCACGATCTTTGAGTGTTCTGTTCAGCTGCGCGCGATCTCTGAGTGTTCTGTTCAGCTGCGAGCGATCTCTGAGTTTTCTGTTCAGCTGCGAGCGATCTCTGAGTTTTCTGTTCAGCCGCGCGCGATCTCTGAGTTTTCTGTTCAGCTGCGCACGATCTCTGAGTGTTCTGTTAAGCTGCGAGCGATCTCTGAGTGTTCTGTTAAGCTGCGAGCGATCTCTGAGTGTTCTGTTCAGCTGCGCACGATCTCTGAGTGTTCTGTTCAGCTGCGCACGATCTCTGAGTGTTCTGTTAAGCTGCGAGCGATCTCTGAGTGTTCTGTTCAGCTGCGCGTGCGATCTCTGAGTGTTCTGTTCAGCTGCGAGCGATCTCTGAGTGTTCTGTTCAGCTGCGAGCGATCTCTGAGTGTTCTGTTCAGCTGCGAGCGATCTCTGAGTGTTCTGTTCAGCTGCGAGCGATCTCTGAGTTTTCTCTTCAGCTGCGCGTGCGATCTCTGAGTGTTCTGTTCAGCCGCGCGCGCGATCTCTGAGTGTTCTGTTCAGCTGCGAGCGATTTCTGAGTTTTCTGTTCAGCTGCGCGTGATGTCTGAGTGTTCTGTTAAGCTGCGAGCGATCTCTGAGTGTTCTGTTCAGCTGCGAGCGATCTCTGAGTGTTCTGTTCAGCTGCGCGTGCGATTTCTTGGTGTTCTGTTCAGCTGCGCGTGCGATCTCTGAGTGTTCTGTTCAGCTGCGAGCGATCTCTGAGTGTTCTGTTCAGCTGCGCGTGCGATTTCTGAGTGTTCTGTTCAGCTGCGAGCGATCTCTGAGTATTCTGTTCAGCTGAGCACGATCTCTGAGTGTTCTGTTCAGCCGCGCGCGATCTCTGAGTTTTCTGTTCAGCTGCGCACGATCTCTGAGTGTTCTGTTAAGCTGCGAGCGATCTCTGAGTGTTCTGTTAAGCTGCGAGCGATCTCTGAGTGTTCTGTTCAGCTGCGCACGATCTCTGAGTGTTCTGTTCAGCTGCGCACGATCTCTGAGTGTTCTGTTAAGCTGCGAGCGATCTCTGAGTGTTCTGTTCAGCTGCGCGTGCGATCTCTGAGTGTTCTGTTCAGCTGCGAGCGATCTCTGAGTGTTCTGTTCAGCTGCGAGCGATCTCTGAGTGTTCTGTTCAGCTGCGAGCGATCTCTGAGTGTTCTGTTCAGCTGCGAGCGATCTCTGAGTTTTCTCTTCAGCTGCGCGTGCGATCTCTGAGTGTTCTGTTCAGCCGCGCGCGCGATCTCTGAGTGTTCTGTTCAGCTGCGAGCGATTTCTGAGTTTTCTGTTCAGCTGCGCGTGATGTCTGAGTGTTCTGTTAAGCTGCGAGCGATCTCTGAGTGTTCTGTTCAGCTGCGAGCGATCTCTGAGTGTTCTGTTCAGCTGCGCGTGCGATCTCTTGGTGTTCTGTTCAGCTGCGCGTGCGATCTCTGAGTGTTCTGTTCAGCTGCGAGCGGTCTCTGAGTGTTCTGTTCAGCTGCGCGTGCGATTTCTGAGTGTTCTGTTCAGCTGCGAGCGATCTCTGAGTATTCTGTTCAGCTGCGCGCGCGATCTCTGAGTGTTCTGTTCAGCCGCGCGCGCGATGTCTGAGTGTTCTGTTCAGCCGCGAGCGATCTCTTGGTGTTCTGTTCAGCTGCGCGTGCGATCTCTGAGTAATCTGTTCAGCTGCGAGCGATCTCTGAGTGTTCTGTTCAGCTGCGAGCGATCTCTGAGTGTTCTGTTCAGCTGCGCACGATCTTTGAGTGTTCTGTTCAGCTGCGCGCGATCTCTGAGTGTTCTGTTCAGCTGCGAGCGATCTCTGAGTTTTCTGTTCAGCTGCGAGCGATCTCTGAGTTTTCTGTTCAGCCGCGCGCGATCTCTGAGTTTTCTGTTCAGCTGCGCACGATCTCTGAGTGTTCTGTTAAGCTGCGAGCGATCTCTGAGTGTTCTGTTAAGCTGCGAGCGATCTCTGAGTGTTCTGTTCAGCTGCGCACGATCTCTGAGTGTTCTGTTCAGCTGCGCACGATCTCTGAGTGTTCTGTTAAGCTGCGAGCGATCTCTGAGTGTTCTGTTCAGCTGCGCGTGCGATCTCTGAGTGTTCTGTTCAGCTGCGAGCGATCTCTGAGTGTTCTGTTCAGCTGCGAGCGATCTCTGAGTGTTCTGTTCAGCTGCGAGCGATCTCTGAGTGTTCTGTTCAGCTGCGAGCGATCTCTGAGTTTTCTCTTCAGCTGCGCGTGCGATCTCTGAGTGTTCTGTTCAGCCGCGCGCGCGATCTCTGAGTGTTCTGTTCAGCTGCGAGCGATTTCTGAGTTTTCTGTTCAGCTGCGCGTGATGTCTGAGTGTTCTGTTAAGCTGCGAGCGATCTCTGAGTGTTCTGTTCAGCTGCGAGCGATCTCTGAGTGTTCTGTTCAGCTGCGCGTGCGATTTCTTGGTGTTCTGTTCAGCTGCGCGTGCGATCTCTGAGTGTTCTGTTCAGCTGCGAGCGATCTCTGAGTGTTCTGTTCAGCTGCGCGTGCGATTTCTGAGTGTTCTGTTCAGCTGCGAGCGATCTCTGAGTATTCTGTTCAGCTGAGCACGATCTCTGAGTGTTCTGTTCAGCCGCGCGCGATCTCTGAGTTTTCTGTTCAGCTGCGCACGATCTCTGAGTGTTCTGTTAAGCTGCGAGCGATCTCTGAGTGTTCTGTTAAGCTGCGAGCGATCTCTGAGTGTTCTGTTCAGCTGCGCACGATCTCTGAGTGTTCTGTTCAGCTGCGCACGATCTCTGAGTGTTCTGTTAAGCTGCGAGCGATCTCTGAGTGTTCTGTTCAGCTGCGCGTGCGATCTCTGAGTGTTCTGTTCAGCTGCGAGCGATCTCTGAGTGTTCTGTTCAGCTGCGAGCGATCTCTGAGTGTTCTGTTCAGCTGCGAGCGATCTCTGAGTGTTCTGTTCAGCTGCGAGCGATCTCTGAGTTTTCTCTTCAGCTGCGCGTGCGATCTCTGAGTGTTCTGTTCAGCCGCGCGCGCGATCTCTGAGTGTTCTGTTCAGCTGCGAGCGATTTCTGAGTTTTCTGTTCAGCTGCGCGTGATGTCTGAGTGTTCTGTTAAGCTGCGAGCGATCTCTGAGTGTTCTGTTCAGCTGCGAGCGATCTCTGAGTGTTCTGTTCAGCTGCGCGTGCGATCTCTTGGTGTTCTGTTCAGCTGCGCGTGCGATCTCTGAGTGTTCTGTTCAGCTGCGAGCGATCTCTGAGTGTTCTGTTCAGCTGCGCGTGCGATTTCTGAGTGTTCTGTTCAGCTGCGAGCGATCTCTGAGTATTCTGTTCAGCTGCGCGCGCGATCTCTGAGTGTTCTGTTTAGCCGCGCGCGCGATGTCTGAGTGTTCTGTTCAGCCGCGAGCGATCTCTTGGTGTTCTGTTCAGCTGCGCGTGCGATCTCTGAGTGTTCTGTTCAGCTGCGCGTGCGATTTCTGAGTTTCCTGTTCAGCTGCGAGCGATCTCTGAGTGTTCTGTTCAGCTGCGAGTGATTTCTGAGTGTTCTGTTCAGCTGCGCGTGCGATTTCTGAGTTTCCTGTTCAGCTGCGAGCGATCTCTGAGTGTTCTGTTCAGCTGCGCGTGCGATTTCTGAGTTTCCTGTTCAGCTGCGAGCGATCTCTGAGTGTTCTGTTCAGCTGCGAGTGATTTCTGAGTGTTCTGTTCAGCTGCGCGCGCGATCTCTGAGTGTTCTGTTCAGCTGCCCGCGCGATCTCTGAGTGTTCTGTTCAGCCGCGCGCGCGATCTCTGAGTGTTCTGTTCAGCTGCGCGCGCGATCTCTGAGTGTTCTGTTCAGCCGCGCGCGCGATCTCTGAGTGTTCTGTTCAGGCGCGCGCGCGCGATCTCTGAGTGTTCTGTTCAGCTGCGCGCGCGATCTCTGAGTGTTCTGTTCAGCCGCGCGCGCGATCTCTGAGTGTTCTGTTCAGCTGCGAGCGATCTCTGAGTGTTCTGTTCAGCTGCGAGCGATTTCTGAGTGTTCTGTTCAGCTGCGAGCGATCTCTGAGTTTTCTGTTCAGCTGCGAGCGATTTCTGAGTGTTCTGTTCAGCTGCGAGCGATTTCTGAGTGTTCTGTTCAGCTGCCCGCGCGATCTCTGAGTGTTCTGTTCAGCTGCGAGCGATCTCTGAGTGTTCTGTTCAGCTGCGAGCGATCTCTGAGTTTTCTGTTCAGCTGCGCGCGCAATCTCTGAGTGTTCTGTTCAGCTGCGAGCGATCTCTTGGTGTTCTGTTCAGCTGCGCGTGCGATCTCTGAGTGTTCTGTTCAGCTGCGCGTGCGATTTCTGAGTTTCCTGTTCAGCTGCGCGTGCGATCTCTGAGTGTTCTGTTCAGCTGCGAGCGATCTCTGAGTGTTCTGTTCAGCTGCGAGCGATTTCTGAGTGTTCTGTTCAGCTGCCCGCGCGATCTCTGAGTGTTCTGTTCAGCCGCGCGCGCGATCTCTGAGTGTTCTGTTCAGCTGCGAGCGATCTCTGAGTGTTCTGTTCAGCTGCGAGCGATTTCTGAATTTTCTGTTCAGCTGCCCGCGCGATCTCTGAGTGTTCTGTTCAGCTGCGAGCGATCTCTGAGTTTTCTGTTCAGCTGCGCGCGCAATCTCTGAGTGTTCTGTTCAGCCGCACGCGCGATCTCTGAGTGTTCTGTTCAGCTGCGCGCGATCTCTGAGTGTTCTGTTCAGCCGCACGCGCGATCTCTGAGTGTTCTGTTCAGCTGCGCGCGATCTCTGAGTTTTCTGTTCAGCTGCGCGCGCGATGTCTGAGTGTTCTGTTCAGCCGCGCGCGCGATGTCTGAGTGTTCTGTTCAGCCGCGCGCGCGATCTCTGAGTGTTCTGTTCAGCTGCGAGCGATCTCTGAGTTTTCTGTTCAGCTGCGCGCGCGATCTCTGAGTGTTCTGTTCTGCTGCGCGTGCGATCTCTGAGTGTTCTGTTCAGCCGCGGGCGCGATCTCTGAGTGTTCTGTTCAGCCGCGCGCGATCTCTGAGTGTTCTGTTCAGCTGCGAGCGATCTCTGAGTTTTCTGTTCAGCTGCGAGCGATCTCTGAGTTTTCTGTTCAGCTGCGCGCGCGATCTCTGAGTGTTCTGTTCTGCTGCGCGTGCGATCTCTGAGTGTTCTGTTCAGCTGTGAGCGATCTCTGAGTGTTCTGTTCAGCTGCGCGCGCAATCTCTGAGTGTTCTGTTCAGCTGCGCACGATCTCTGAGTGTTCTGTTCTGCTGCGCGTGCGATCTCTGAGTGTTCTGTTCAGCTGCGAGCGATCTCTGAGTTTTCTGTTCAGCTGCGAGCGATCTCTGAGTTTTCTGTTCAGCCGCGCGCGATCTCTGAGTTTTCTGTTCAGCTGCGCATGATGTCTGAGTGTTCTGTTCAGCTGAGAGCGATCTCTGAGTGTTCTGTTCAGCTGCGCGTGCGATCTCTGAGTGTTCTGTTCAGCTGCGAGCGATCTCTGAGTGTTCTGTTCAGCCGCGCGCGCGATCTCTGAGTGTTCTGTTCAGCTGCAAGCGATCTCTGAGTGTTCTGTTCTGCTGCGCGTGCGATCTCTGAGTGTTCTGTTCAGCTGCGAGCGATCTCTGAGTGTTCTGTTCAGCTGCGCGTGCGATCTCTGAGTGTTCTGTTCAGCTGCGCGCGATCTCTAAGTGTTCTGTTCAGGCGGGCACGATCTCTGAGTGTTCTGTTCAGCTGCGAGCGATCTCTGAGTTTTCTCTTCAGCTGCGCGTGCGATCTCTGAGTGTTCTGTTCAGCCGCACGCGCGATCTCTGAGTGTTCTGTTCAGCTGCGAGCGATCTCTGAGTTTTCTCTTCAGCTGCGAGCGATCTCTGAGTTTTCTGTTCAGCTGCGAGCGATCTCTGAGTTTTCTGTTCAGCTGCGAGCGATCTCTGAGTTTTCTGTTCAGCTGCGAGCGATCTCTGAGTTTTCTCTTCAGCTGCGAGCGATCTCTGAGTTTTCTCTTCAGCTGCGAGCGATCTCTGAGTTTTCTCTTCAGCTGCGAGCGATCTCTGAGTTTTCTGTTCAGCTGCGAGCGATCTCTGAGTGTTCTGTTCAGCTGCGAGCGATCTCTGAGTTTTCTGTTCAGCTGCGCGCGCGATCTCTGAGTGTTCTGTTCTGCTGCGCGTGCGATCTCTGAGTGTTCTGTTCAGCCGCGGGCGCGATCTCTGAGTGTTCTGTTCAGCCGCGCGCGATCTCTGAGTGTTCTGTTCAGCTGCGAGCGATCTCTGAGTTTTCTGTTCAGCTGCGAGCGATCTCTGAGTTTTCTGTTCAGCCGCGCGCGATCTCTGAGTTTTCTGTTCAGCTGCGCGTGATGTCTGAGTGTTCTGTTAAGCTGCGAGCGATCTCTGAGTGTTCTGTTCAGCTGCGAGCGATCTCTGAGTGTTCTGTTCAGCCGCGCGCGCGATCTCTGAGTGTTCTGTTCAGCTGCGAGCGATCTCTGAGTGTTCTGTTCTGCTGCGCGTGCGATCTCTGAGTGTTCTGTTCAGCTGCGAGCGATCTCTGAGTGTTCTGTTCAGCTGCGCGCGATCTCTGAGTGTTCTGTTCAGGCCCGCGCACGATCTCTGAGTGTTCTGTTCAGGCCCGCGCACGATCTCTGAGTGTTCTGTTCAGCTGCGAGCGATCTCTGAGTTTTCTCTTCAGCTGCGCGTGCGATCTCTGAGTGTTCTGTTCAGCCGCGCGCGCGATCTCTGAGTGTTCTGTTCAGCTGCGAGCGATCTCTGAGTGTTCTGTTCAGCTGCGCGTGCGATTTCTGAGTTTTCTGTTCAGCTGCGAGCGATCTCTGAGTGTTCTGTTCTGCTGCGCGTGCGATCTCTGAGTGTTCTGTTCAGCTGCGAGCGATCTCTGAGTGTTCTGTTCAGCTGCGAGCGATCTCTGAGTGTTCTGTTCAGCTGCGCGTGCGATCTCTGAGTGTTCTGTTCAGCTGCGAGCGATCTCTGAGTGTTCTGTTCAGCTGCGAGCGATCTCTGAGTGTTCTGTTCAGCTGCGCGCGCGATCTCTGAGTGTTCTGTTCTGCTGCGCGTGCGATTTCTGAGTGTTCTGTTCAGCTGCGAGCGATCTCTTGGTGTTCTGTTCAGCTGCGCGTGCGATCTCTGAGTGTTCTGTTCAGCTGCGAGAGATCTCTGAGTGTTCTGTTCAGCTGCGCGTGCGATTTCTGAGTTTCCTGTTCAGCTGCGCGCGCGATCTCTGAGTGTTCTGTTCAGCTGCGCGCGATTTCTGAGTTTTCTGTTCACCTGCGCGCACAATCTCTGAGTGTTCTGTTCAGCTGCGAGCGATCTCTGAGTGTTCTGTTCAGCTGCGTGCGATCTCTGAGTGTTCTGTTCAGCTGCGTGCGATCTCTGAGTGTTCTGTTCTGCTGCGCGTGCGATCTCTGGGTGTTCTGTTCAGCTGCGCACGATCTCTGTGTGTTCTGTTCAGCTGCGCTCGCGATCTGAGTGTTCTGTTCAGCCGCGGGCGCGATCTCTGAGTGTTCTGTTCAGCTGCGCGCGCGATCTCTGAGTGTTCTGTTCAGCTGCGCACGCGATCTCTGAGTGTCCTGTTCAGCTGCGCGCGCGATCTCTGAGTGTTCTGTTCAGCTGCGCGCAAACTCTGTGTGTTCTGTTCAGCTGCGCACGCGATCTCTGAGTGTTCTGTTCAGCCGCGCGCGATGTCTGAGTGTTCTGTTCAGCTGCGAGCGATCTCTTGGTGTTCTGTTCAGCTGCGCGTGCGATTTCTGAGTTTCCTGTTCAGCTGCGAGCGATCTCTGAGTGTTCTGTTCAGCTGCGAGCGATTTCTGAGTGTTCTGTTCAGCTGCGCGCGCGATCTCTGAGTGTTCTGTTCAGCTGCGCGCGATTTCTGAGTTTTCTGTTCAGCTGCCCGCGAGATCTCTGAGTGTTCTGTTCAGCTGCGAGCGATCTCTGAGTTTTCTGTTCAGCTGCGAGCGATCTCTGAGTTTTCTGTTCAGCTGCGCGCGCGATCTTTGAGTGTTCTGTTCTGCTGCGCGTGCGATCTCTGAGTGTTCTGTTCAGCTGCGCGCGCAATCTCTGAGTGTTCTGTTCAGCTGCGCACGATCTCTGAGTGTTCTGTTCAGCTGCGAGCGATCTCTGAGTTTTCTGTTCAGCTGCGAGCGATCTCTGAGTTTTCTGTTCAGCCGCGCGCGATCTCTGAGTTTTCTGTTCAGCTGCGCACGATCTCTGAGTGTTCTGTTAAGCTGCGAGCGATCTCTGAGTGTTCTGTTAAGCTGCGAGCGATCTCTGAGTGTTCTGTTCAGCTGCGCACGATCTCTGAGTGTTCTGTTCAGCTGCGCACGATCTCTGAGTGTTCTGTTAAGCTGCGCGCGATCTCTGAGTGTTCTGTTCAGCCGCGCGCGATCTCTGAGTGTTCTGTTCAGCTGCGCGCGATCTCTGAGTGTTCTGTTCTGCTGCGCGTGCGATCTCTGAGTGTTCTGTTCAGCCGCGGGCGCGATCTCTGAGTGTTCTGTTCAGCCGCGCGCGATCTCTGAGTGTTCTGTTCAGCTGCGCGCGATCTCTGAGTGTTCTTTTCAGCCGCGAGCAATCTCTGAGTTTTCTGTTCAGCCGCGCGCGCGATGTCTGAGTGTTCTGTTCAGCCGCGCGCGCGATCTCTGAGTGTTCTGTTCAGCTGCGAGCGATCTCTGAGTTTTCTGTTCAGCCGCGGGCGCGATCTCTGAGTGTTCTGTTCAGCCGCGCGATCTCTGAGTGTTCTGTTCAGCTGCGAGCGATCTCTGAGTTTTCTGTTCAGCTGCGAGCGATCTCTGAGTTTTCTGTTCAGCTGCGCGCGCGATCTCTGAGTGTTCTGTTCTGCTGCGCGTGCGATCTCTGAGTGTTCTGTTCAGCTGCGCGCGCAATCTCTGAGTGTTCTGTTCAGCTGCGCACGATCTCTGAGTGTTCTGTTCAGCTGCGAGCGATCTCTGAGTGTTCTGTTCAGCCGCGAGCGATCTCTTGGTGTTCTGTTCAGCTGCGCGTGCGATCTCTGAGTGTTCTGTTCAGCTGCGCGTGCGATTTCTGAGTTTCCTGTTCAGCTGCGAGCGATCTCTGAGTGTTCTATTCAGCTGCGAGTGATTTCTGAGTGTTCTGTTCAGCTGCGCGCGCGATCTCTGAGTGTTCTGTTTAGCTGCCCGCGCGATCTCTGAGTGTTCTGTTCAGGCGCGCGCGCGCGATCTCTGAGTGTTCTGTTCAGCTGCGCGCGCGATCTCTGAGTGTTCTGTTCAGCCGCGCGCGCGATCTCTGAGTGTTCTGTTCAGCTGCGAGCGATCTCTGAGTGTTCTGTTCAGCTGCGAGCGATTTCTGAGTGTTCTGTTCAGCTGCGAGCGATCTCTGAGTTTTCTGTTCAGCTGCGAGCGATTTCTGAGTGTTCTGTTCAGCTGCGAGCGATTTCTGAGTGTTCTGTTCAGCTGCGAGCGATGTCTGAGTGTTCTGTTCAGCTGCCCGCGCGATCTCTGAGTGTTCTGTTCAGCTGCGAGCGATCTCTGAGTGTTCTGTTCAGCTGCGAGCGATCTCTGAGTTTTCTGTTCAGCTGCGCGCGCAATCTCTGAGTGTTCTGTTCAGCTGCGAGCGATCTCTTGGTGTTCTGTTCAGCTGCGCGTGCGATCTCTGAGTGTTCTGTTCAGCTGCGCGTGCGATTTCTGAGTTTCCTGTTCAGCTGCGAGCGATCTCTGAGTGTTCTGTTCAGCTGCGAGCGATTTCTGAGTGTTCTGTTCAGCTGCCCGCGCGATCTCTGAGTGTTCTGTTCAGGCGCGCGCGCGATCTCTGAGTGTTCTGTTCAGCTGCGCGCGCGATCTCTGAGTGTTCTGTTCAGCCGCGCGCGCGATCTCTGAGTGTTCTGTTCAGCTGCGAGCGATCTCTGAGTGTTCTGTTCAGCTGCGAGCGATTTCTGAATTTTCTGTTCTGCTGCGCGTGCGATCTCTGAGTGTTCTGTTCAGCTGCGCGCGCAATCTCTGAGTGTTCTGTTCAGCTGCGCACGATCTCTGAGTGTTCTGTTCAGCTGCGAGCGATCTCTGAGTTTTCTGTTCAGCTGCGAGCGATCTCTGAGTTTTCTGTTCAGCCGCGCGCGATCTCTGAGTTTTCTGTTCAGCTGCGAGCGATCTCTGAGTTTTCTGTTCAGCCGCGCGCGATCTCTGAGTTTTCTGTTCAGCTGCGCACGATCTCTGAGTGTTCTGTTAAGCTGCGAGCGATCTCTGAGTGTTCTGTTAAGCTGCGAGCGATCTCTGAGTGTTCTGTTCAGCTGCGCACGATCTCTGAGTGTTCTGTTCAGCTGCGCACGATCTCTGAGTGTTCTGTTAAGCTGCGCGCGATCTCTGAGTGTTCTGTTCAGCCGCGCGCGATCTCTGAGAGTTCTGTTCAGCTGCGCGCGATCTCTGAGTGTTCTGTTCTGCTGCGCGTGCGATCTCTGAGTGTTCTGTTCAGCCGCGGGCGCGATCTCTGAGTGTTCTGTTCAGCCGCGCGCGATCTCTGAGTGTTCTGTTCAGCTGCGCGCGATCTCTGAGTGTTCTTTTCAGCCGCGAGCAATCTCTGAGTTTTCTGTTCAGCCGCGCGCGCGATGTCTGAGTGTTCTGTTCAGCCGCGCGCGCGATCTCTGAGTGTTCTGTTCAGCTGCGAGCGATCTCTGAGTTTTCTGTTCAGCTGCGCGCGCGATCTCTGAGTGTTCTGTTCTGCTGCGCGTGCGATCTCTGAGTGTTATGTTCAGCCGCGGGCGCGATCTCTGAGTGTTCTGTTCAGCCGCGCGATCTCTGAGTGTTCTGTTCAGCTGCGAGCGATCTCTGAGTTTTCTGTTCAGCTGCGAGCGATCTCTGAGTTTTCTGTTCAGCTGCGCGCGCGATCTCTGAGTGTTCTGTTCTGCTGCGCGTGCGATCTCTGAGTGTTCTGTTCAGCTGCGCGCGCAATCTCTGAGTGTTCTGTTCAGCTGCGCACGATCTCTGAGTGTTCTGTTCAGCTGCGAGCGATCTCTGAGTGTTCTGTTCAGCCGCGAGCGATCTCTTGGTGTTCTGTTCAGCTGCGCGTGCGATCTCTGAGTGTTCTGTTCAGCTGCGCGTGCGATTTCTGAGTTTCCTGTTCAGCTGCGAGCGATCTCTGAGTGTTCTGTTCAGCTGCGCGCGATCTCTGAGTGTTCTTTTCAGCCGCGAGCAATCTCTGAGTTTTCTGTTCAGCCGCGCGCGCGATGTCTGAGTGTTCTGTTCAGCCGCGCGCGCGATCTCTGAGTGTTCTGTTCAGCTGCGAGCGATCTCTGAGTTTTCTGTTCAGCTGCGCGCGCGATCTCTGAGTGTTCTGTTCTGCTGCGCGTGCGATCTCTGAGTGTTATGTTCAGCCGCGGGCGCGATCTCTGAGTGTTCTGTTCAGCCGCGCGATCTCTGAGTGTTCTGTTCAGCTGCGAGCGATCTCTGAGTTTTCTGTTCAGCTGCGAGCGATCTCTGAGTTTTCTGTTCAGCTGCGCGCGCGATCTCTGAGTGTTCTGTTCTGCTGCGCGTGCGATCTCTGAGTGTTCTGTTCAGCTGCGCGCGCAATCTCTGAGTGTTCTGTTCAGCTGCGCACGATCTCTGAGTGTTCTGTTCAGCTGCGAGCGATCTCTGAGTGTTCTGTTCAGCCGCGAGCGATCTCTTGGTGTTCTGTTCAGCTGCGCGTGCGATCTCTGAGTGTTCTGTTCAGCTGCGCGTGCGATTTCTGAGTTTCCTGTTCAGCTGCGAGCGATCTCTGAGTGTTCTGTTCAGCTGCGAGTGATTTCTGAGTGTTCTGTTCAGCTGCGCGCGCGATCTCTGAGTGTTCTGTTCAGCTGCCCGCGCGATCTCTGAGTGTTCTGTTCAGCCGCGCGCGCGATCTCTGAGTGTTCTGTTCAGCTGCGAGCGATCTCTGAGTGTTCTGTTCAGCTGCGAGCGATTTCTGAGTGTTCTGTTCAGCTGCGAGCGATCTCTGAGTTTTCTGTTCAGCTGCGAGCGATTTCTGAGTGTTCTGTTCAGCTGCGAGCGATTTCTGAGTGTTCTGTTCAGCTGCGAGCGATGTCTGAGTGTTCTGTTCAGCTGCCCGCGCGATCTCTGAGTTTTCTGTTCAGCTGCGAGCGATCTCTGAGTGTTCTGTTCAGCTGCGAGCGATCTCTGAGTTTTCTGTTCAGCTGCGCGTGCAATCTCTGAGTGTTCTGTTCAGCTGCGAGCGATCTCTTGGTGTTCTGTTCAGCTGCGCGTGCGATCTCTGAGTGTTCTGTTCAGCTGCGCGTGCGATTTCTGAGTTTCCTGTTCAGCTGCGAGCGATCTCTGAGTGTTCTGTTCAGCTGCGAGCGATTTCTGAGTGTTCTGTTCAGCTGCCCGCGCGATCTCTGAGTGTTCTGTTCAGGCGCGCGCGCGATCTCTGAGTGTTCTGTTCAGCTGCGCGCGCGATCTCTGAGTGTTCTGTTCAGCTGCGAGCGATCTCTGAGTTTTCTCTTCAGCTGCGCGTGCGATCTCTGAGTGTTCTGTTCAGCTGCGCGCGCAATCTCTGAGTGTTCTGTTCAGCTGCGCACGATCTCTGAGTGTTCTGTTCAGCTGCGAGCGATCTCTGAGTTTTCTGTTCAGCTGCGAGCGATCTCTGAGTTTTCTGTTCAGCCGCGCGCGATCTCTGAGTTTTCTGTTCAGCTGCGCGTGATGTCTGAGTGTTCTGTTAAGCTGCGAGCGATCTCTGAGTGTTCTGTTCAGCTGCGAGCGATCTCTGAGTGTTCTGTTCAGCCGCGCGCGCGATCTCTGAGTGTTCTGTTCAGCTGCGAGCGATCTCTGAGTGTTCTGTTCTGCTGCGCGTGCGATCTCTGAGTGTTCTGTTCAGCTGCGAGCGATCTCTGAGTGTTCTGTTCAGCTGCGCGCGATCTCTGAGTGTTCTGTTCAGGCCCGCGCACGATCTCTGAGTGTTCTGTTCAGGCCCGCGCACGATCTCTGAGTGTTCTGTTCAGCTGCGAGCGATCTCTGAGTTTTCTCTTCAGCTGCGCGTGCGATCTCTGAGTGTTCTGTTCAGCCGCGCGCGCGATCTCTGAGTGTTCTGTTCAGCTGCGAGCGATCTCTGAGTGTTCTGTTCAGCTGCGCGTGCGATTTCTGAGTTTTCTGTTCAGCTGCGAGCGATCTCTGAGTGTTCTGTTCTGCTGCGCGTGCGATCTCTGAGTGTTCTGTTCAGCTGCGAGCGATCTCTGAGTGTTCTGTTCAGCTGCGAGCGATCTCTGAGTGTTCTGTTCAGCTGCGCGTGCGATCTCTGAGTGTTCTGTTCAGCTGCGAGCGATCTCTGAGTGTTCTGTTCAGCTGCGAGCGATCTCTGAGTGTTCTGTTCAGCTGCGCGCGCGATCTCTGAGTGTTCTGTTCTGCTGCGCGTGCGATTTCTGAGTGTTCTGTTCAGCTGCGAGCGATCTCTTGGTGTTCTGTTCAGCTGCGCGTGCGATCTCTGAGTGTTCTGTTCAGCTGCGAGAGATCTCTGAGTGTTCTGTTCAGCTGCGCGTGCGATTTCTGAGTTTCCTGTTCAGCTGCGCGCGCGATCTCTGAGTGTTCTGTTCAGCTGCGCGCGATTTCTGAGTTTTCTGTTCACCTGCGCGCACAATCTCTGAGTGTTCTGTTCAGCTGCGAGCGATCTCTGAGTGTTCTGTTCAGCTGCGTGCGATCTCTGAGTGTTCTGTTCAGCTGCGTGCGATCTCTGAGTGTTCTGTTCTGCTGCGCGTGCGATCTCTGGGTGTTCTGTTCAGCTGCGCACGATCTCTGTGTGTTCTGTTCAGCTGCGCTCGCGATCTGAGTGTTCTGTTCAGCCGCGGGCGCGATCTCTGAGTGTTCTGTTCAGCTGCGCGCGCGATCTCTGAGTGTTCTGTTCAGCTGCGCACGCGATCTCTGAGTGTCCTGTTCAGCTGCGCGCGCGATCTCTGAGTGTTCTGTTCAGCTGCGCGCAAACTCTGTGTGTTCTGTTCAGCTGCGCACGCGATCTCTGAGTGTTCTGTTCAGCCGCGCGCGATGTCTGAGTGTTCTGTTCAGCTGCGAGCGATCTCTTGGTGTTCTGTTCAGCTGCGCGTGCGATTTCTGAGTTTCCTGTTCAGCTGCGAGCGATCTCTGAGTGTTCTGTTCAGCTGCGAGCGATTTCTGAGTGTTCTGTTCAGCTGCGCGCGCGATCTCTGAGTGTTCTGTTCAGCTGCGCGCGATTTCTGAGTTTTCTGTTCAGCTGCCCGCGAGATCTCTGAGTGTTCTGTTCAGCTGCGAGCGATCTCTGAGTTTTCTGTTCAGCTGCGAGCGATCTCTGAGTTTTCTGTTCAGCTGCGCGCGCGATCTTTGAGTGTTCTGTTCTGCTGCGCGTGCGATCTCTGAGTGTTCTGTTCAGCTGCGCGCGCAATCTCTGAGTGTTCTGTTCAGCTGCGCACGATCTCTGAGTGTTCTGTTCAGCTGCGAGCGATCTCTGAGTTTTCTGTTCAGCTGCGAGCGATCTCTGAGTTTTCTGTTCAGCCGCGCGCGATCTCTGAGTTTTCTGTTCAGCTGCGCACGATCTCTGAGTGTTCTGTTAAGCTGCGAGCGATCTCTGAGTGTTCTGTTAAGCTGCGAGCGATCTCTGAGTGTTCTGTTCAGCTGCGCACGATCTCTGAGTGTTCTGTTCAGCTGCGCACGATCTCTGAGTGTTCTGTTAAGCTGCGCGCGATCTCTGAGTGTTCTGTTCAGCCGCGCGCGATCTCTGAGTGTTCTGTTCAGCTGCGCGCGATCTCTGAGTGTTCTGTTCTGCTGCGCGTGCGATCTCTGAGTGTTCTGTTCAGCCGCGGGCGCGATCTCTGAGTGTTCTGTTCAGCCGCGCGCGATCTCTGAGTGTTCTGTTCAGCTGCGCGCGATCTCTGAGTGTTCTTTTCAGCCGCGAGCAATCTCTGAGTTTTCTGTTCAGCCGCGCGCGCGATGTCTGAGTGTTCTGTTCAGCCGCGCGCGCGATCTCTGAGTGTTCTGTTCAGCTGCGAGCGATCTCTGAGTTTTCTGTTCAGCCGCGGGCGCGATCTCTGAGTGTTCTGTTCAGCCGCGCGATCTCTGAGTGTTCTGTTCAGCTGCGAGCGATCTCTGAGTTTTCTGTTCAGCTGCGAGCGATCTCTGAGTTTTCTGTTCAGCTGCGCGCGCGATCTCTGAGTGTTCTGTTCTGCTGCGCGTGCGATCTCTGAGTGTTCTGTTCAGCTGCGCGCGCAATCTCTGAGTGTTCTGTTCAGCTGCGCACGATCTCTGAGTGTTCTGTTCAGCTGCGAGCGATCTCTGAGTGTTCTGTTCAGCCGCGAGCGATCTCTTGGTGTTCTGTTCAGCTGCGCGTGCGATCTCTGAGTGTTCTGTTCAGCTGCGCGTGCGATTTCTGAGTTTCCTGTTCAGCTGCGAGCGATCTCTGAGTGTTCTATTCAGCTGCGAGTGATTTCTGAGTGTTCTGTTCAGCTGCGCGCGCGATCTCTGAGTGTTCTGTTTAGCTGCCCGCGCGATCTCTGAGTGTTCTGTTCAGGCGCGCGCGCGCGATCTCTGAGTGTTCTGTTCAGCTGCGCGCGCGATCTCTGAGTGTTCTGTTCAGCCGCGCGCGCGATCTCTGAGTGTTCTGTTCAGCTGCGAGCGATCTCTGAGTGTTCTGTTCAGCTGCGAGCGATTTCTGAGTGTTCTGTTCAGCTGCGAGCGATCTCTGAGTTTTCTGTTCAGCTGCGAGCGATTTCTGAGTGTTCTGTTCAGCTGCGAGCGATTTCTGAGTGTTCTGTTCAGCTGCGAGCGATGTCTGAGTGTTCTGTTCAGCTGCCCGCGCGATCTCTGAGTGTTCTGTTCAGCTGCGAGCGATCTCTGAGTGTTCTGTTCAGCTGCGAGCGATCTCTGAGTTTTCTGTTCAGCTGCGCGCGCAATCTCTGAGTGTTCTGTTCAGCTGCGAGCGATCTCTTGGTGTTCTGTTCAGCTGCGCGTGCGATCTCTGAGTGTTCTGTTCAGCTGCGCGTGCGATTTCTGAGTTTCCTGTTCAGCTGCGAGCGATCTCTGAGTGTTCTGTTCAGCTGCGAGCGATTTCTGAGTGTTCTGTTCAGCTGCCCGCGCGATCTCTGAGTGTTCTGTTCAGGCGCGCGCGCGATCTCTGAGTGTTCTGTTCAGCTGCGCGCGCGATCTCTGAGTGTTCTGTTCAGCCGCGCGCGCGATCTCTGAGTGTTCTGTTCAGCTGCGAGCGATCTCTGAGTGTTCTGTTCAGCTGCGAGCGATTTCTGAATTTTCTGTTCTGCTGCGCGTGCGATCTCTGAGTGTTCTGTTCAGCTGCGCGCGCAATCTCTGAGTGTTCTGTTCAGCTGCGCACGATCTCTGAGTGTTCTGTTCAGCTGCGAGCGATCTCTGAGTTTTCTGTTCAGCTGCGAGCGATCTCTGAGTTTTCTGTTCAGCCGCGCGCGATCTCTGAGTTTTCTGTTCAGCTGCGAGCGATCTCTGAGTTTTCTGTTCAGCCGCGCGCGATCTCTGAGTTTTCTGTTCAGCTGCGCACGATCTCTGAGTGTTCTGTTAAGCTGCGAGCGATCTCTGAGTGTTCTGTTAAGCTGCGAGCGATCTCTGAGTGTTCTGTTCAGCTGCGCACGATCTCTGAGTGTTCTGTTCAGCTGCGCACGATCTCTGAGTGTTCTGTTAAGCTGCGCGCGATCTCTGAGTGTTCTGTTCAGCCGCGCGCGATCTCTGAGAGTTCTGTTCAGCTGCGCGCGATCTCTGAGTGTTCTGTTCTGCTGCGCGTGCGATCTCTGAGTGTTCTGTTCAGCCGCGGGCGCGATCTCTGAGTGTTCTGTTCAGCCGCGCGCGATCTCTGAGTGTTCTGTTCAGCTGCGCGCGATCTCTGAGTGTTCTTTTCAGCCGCGAGCAATCTCTGAGTTTTCTGTTCAGCCGCGCGCGCGATGTCTGAGTGTTCTGTTCAGCCGCGCGCGCGATCTCTGAGTGTTCTGTTCAGCTGCGAGCGATCTCTGAGTTTTCTGTTCAGCTGCGCGCGCGATCTCTGAGTGTTCTGTTCTGCTGCGCGTGCGATCTCTGAGTGTTATGTTCAGCCGCGGGCGCGATCTCTGAGTGTTCTGTTCAGCCGCGCGATCTCTGAGTGTTCTGTTCAGCTGCGAGCGATCTCTGAGTTTTCTGTTCAGCTGCGAGCGATCTCTGAGTTTTCTGTTCAGCTGCGCGCGCGATCTCTGAGTGTTCTGTTCTGCTGCGCGTGCGATCTCTGAGTGTTCTGTTCAGCTGCGCGCGCAATCTCTGAGTGTTCTGTTCAGCTGCGCACGATCTCTGAGTGTTCTGTTCAGCTGCGAGCGATCTCTGAGTGTTCTGTTCAGCCGCGAGCGATCTCTTGGTGTTCTGTTCAGCTGCGCGTGCGATCTCTGAGTGTTCTGTTCAGCTGCGCGTGCGATTTCTGAGTTTCCTGTTCAGCTGCGAGCGATCTCTGAGTGTTCTGTTCAGCTGCGCGCGATCTCTGAGTGTTCTTTTCAGCCGCGAGCAATCTCTGAGTTTTCTGTTCAGCCGCGCGCGCGATGTCTGAGTGTTCTGTTCAGCCGCGCGCGCGATCTCTGAGTGTTCTGTTCAGCTGCGAGCGATCTCTGAGTTTTCTGTTCAGCTGCGCGCGCGATCTCTGAGTGTTCTGTTCTGCTGCGCGTGCGATCTCTGAGTGTTATGTTCAGCCGCGGGCGCGATCTCTGAGTGTTCTGTTCAGCCGCGCGATCTCTGAGTGTTCTGTTCAGCTGCGAGCGATCTCTGAGTTTTCTGTTCAGCTGCGAGCGATCTCTGAGTTTTCTGTTCAGCTGCGCGCGCGATCTCTGAGTGTTCTGTTCTGCTGCGCGTGCGATCTCTGAGTGTTCTGTTCAGCTGCGCGCGCAATCTCTGAGTGTTCTGTTCAGCTGCGCACGATCTCTGAGTGTTCTGTTCAGCTGCGAGCGATCTCTGAGTGTTCTGTTCAGCCGCGAGCGATCTCTTGGTGTTCTGTTCAGCTGCGCGTGCGATCTCTGAGTGTTCTGTTCAGCTGCGCGTGCGATTTCTGAGTTTCCTGTTCAGCTGCGAGCGATCTCTGAGTGTTCTGTTCAGCTGCGAGTGATTTCTGAGTGTTCTGTTCAGCTGCGCGCGCGATCTCTGAGTGTTCTGTTCAGCTGCCCGCGCGATCTCTGAGTGTTCTGTTCAGCCGCGCGCGCGATCTCTGAGTGTTCTGTTCAGCTGCGAGCGATCTCTGAGTGTTCTGTTCAGCTGCGAGCGATTTCTGAGTGTTCTGTTCAGCTGCGAGCGATCTCTGAGTTTTCTGTTCAGCTGCGAGCGATTTCTGAGTGTTCTGTTCAGCTGCGAGCGATTTCTGAGTGTTCTGTTCAGCTGCGAGCGATGTCTGAGTGTTCTGTTCAGCTGCCCGCGCGATCTCTGAGTTTTCTGTTCAGCTGCGAGCGATCTCTGAGTGTTCTGTTCAGCTGCGAGCGATCTCTGAGTTTTCTGTTCAGCTGCGCGTGCAATCTCTGAGTGTTCTGTTCAGCTGCGAGCGATCTCTTGGTGTTCTGTTCAGCTGCGCGTGCGATCTCTGAGTGTTCTGTTCAGCTGCGCGTGCGATTTCTGAGTTTCCTGTTCAGCTGCGAGCGATCTCTGAGTGTTCTGTTCAGCTGCGAGCGATTTCTGAGTGTTCTGTTCAGCTGCCCGCGCGATCTCTGAGTGTTCTGTTCAGGCGCGCGCGCGATCTCTGAGTGTTCTGTTCAGCTGCGCGCGCGATCTCTGAGTGTTCTGTTCAGCCGCGCGCGCGATCTCTGAGTGTTCTGTTCAGCTGCGAGCGATTTCTGAATTTTCTGTTCAGCTGCGCGCGCAATCTCTGAGTGTTCTGTTCAGCTGCCCGCGCGATCTCTGAGTGTTCTGTTCAGCTGCGAGCGATCTCTGAGTTTTCTGTTCAGCTGCGCGCGCAATCTCTGAGTGTTCTGTTCAGCCGCACGCGCGATCTCTGAGTGTTCTGTTCAGCTGCGCGCGATCTCTGAGTGTTCTGTTCAGCTGCGCGCGATCTCTGAGTGTTCTGTTCAGCTGCGCGCGATCTCTGAGTGTTCTGTTAAGCTGCGAGCGATCTCTGAGTGTTCTGTTCAGCTGCGAGCGATCTCTGAGTGTTCTGTTCAGCCGCGCGCGCGATCTCTGAGTGTTCTGTTCAGCTGCGAGCGATCTCTGAGTGTTCTGTTCTGCTGCGCGTGCGATCTCTGAGTGTTCTGTTCAGCTGCGAGCGATCTCTGAGTGTTCTGTTCAGCTGCGCGCGATCTCTGAGTGTTCTGTTCAGGCCCGCGCACGATCTCTGAGTGTTCTGTTCAGGCCCGCGCACGATCTCTGAGTGTTCTGTTCAGCTGCGAGCGATCTCTGAGTTTTCTCTTCAGCTGCGCGTGCGATCTCTGAGTGTTCTGTTCAGCCGCGCTCGCGATCTCTGAGTGTTCTGTTCAGCTGCGAGCGATCTCTGAGTGTTCTGTTCAGCTGCGCGTGCGATTTCTGAGTGTTCTGTTCAGCTGCGCGCGCAATCTCTGAGTGTTCTGTTCAGCTGCGCACGATCTCTGAGTGTTCTGTTCAGCTGCGAGCGATCTCTGAGTTTTCTGTTCAGCCGCGCGCGATCTCTGAGTTTTCTGTTCAGCTGCGCACGATCTCTGAGTGTTCTGTTAAGCTGCGAGCGATCTCTGAGTGTTCTGTTAAGCTGCGAGCGATCTCTGAGTGTTCTGTTCAGCTGCGCACGATCTCTGAGTGTTCTGTTCAGCTGCGCACGATCTCTGAGTGTTCTGTTAAGCTGCGCGCGATCTCTGAGTGTTCTGTTCAGCCGCGCGCGATCTCTGAGTGTTCTGTTCAGCTGCGCGCGATCTCTGAGTGTTCTGTTCTGCTGCGCGTGCGATCTCTGAGTGTTCTGTTCAGCCGCGGGCGCGATCTCTGAGTGTTCTGTTCAGCCGCGCGCGATCTCTGAGTGTTCTGTTCAGCTGCGCGCGATCTCTGAGTGTTCTTTTCAGCCGCGAGCAATCTCTGAGTTTTCTGTTCAGCCGCGCGCGCGATGTCTGAGTGTTCTGTTCAGCTGCGAGCGATCTCTGAGTTTTCTGTTCAGCTGCGAGCGATCTCTGAGTTTTCTGTTCAGCTGCGAGCGATCTCTGAGTTTTCTGTTCAGCTGCGAGCGATCTCTGAGTTTTCTGTTCAGCTGCGAGCGATCTCTGAGTTTTCTGTTCAGCTGCGCGCGCGATCTCTGAGTGTTCTGTTCTGCTGCGCGTGCGATCTCTGAGTGTTCTGTTCAGCTGCGCGCGCAATCTCTGAGTGTTCTGTTCAGCTGCGCACGATCTCTGAGTGTTCTGTTCAGCTGCGAGCGATCTCTGAGTGTTCTGTTCAGCCGCGAGCGATCTCTTGGTGTTCTGTTCAGCCGCGAGCGATCTCTTGGTGTTCTGTTCAGCTGCGCGTGCGATCTCTGAGTGTTCTGTTCAGCTGCGCGTGCGATTTCTGAGTTTCCTGTTCAGCTGCGAGCGATCTCTGAGTGTTCTGTTCAGCTGCGAGTGATTTCTGAGTGTTCTGTTCAGCTGCGCGCGCGATCTCTGAGTGTTCTGTTTAGCTGCCTGCGCGATCTCTGAGTGTTCTGTTCAGGCGCGCGCGCGCGATCTCTGAGTGTTCTGTTCAGCTGCGCGCGCGATCTCTGAGTGTTCTGTTCAGCCGCGCGCGCGATCTCTGAGTGTTCTGTTCAGCTGCGAGCGATCTCTGAGTGTTCTGTTCAGCTGCGAGCGATTTCTGAGTGTTCTGTTCAGCTGCGAGCGATCTCTGAGTTTTCTGTTCAGCTGCGAGCGATTTCTGAGTGTTCTGTTCAGCTGCGAGCGATTTCTGAGTGTTCTGTTCAGCTGCGAGCGATGTCTGAGTGTTCTGTTCAGCTGCCCGCGCGATCTCTGAGTGTTCTGTTCAGCTGCGAGCGATCTCTGAGTGTTCTGTTCAGCCGCGCGCGATCTCTGAGTGTTCTGTTCAGCTGCGAGCGATCTCTGAGTTTTCTGTTCAGCTGCGCGCGCAATCTCTGAGTGTTCTGTTCAGCTGCGAGCGATCTCTTGGTGTTCTGTTCAGCTGCGCGTGCGATCTCTGAGTGTTCTGTTCAGCTGCGCGTGCGATTTCTGAGTTTCCTGTTCAGCTGCGAGCGATCTCTGAGTGTTCTGTTCAGCTGCGAGCGATTTCTGAGTGTTCTGTTCAGCTGCCCGCGCGATCTCTGAGTGTTCTGTTCAGGCGCGCGCGCGATCTCTGAGTGTTCTGTTCAGCTGCGCGCGCGATCTCTGAGTGTTCTGTTCAGCCGCGCGCGCGATCTCTGAGTGTTCTGTTCAGCTGCGAGCGATCTCTGAGTGTTCTGTTCAGCTGCGAGCGATTTCTGAATTTTCTGTTCTGCTGCGCGTGCGATCTCTGAGTGTTCTGTTCAGCTGCGCGCGCAATCTCTGAGTGTTCTGTTCAGCTGCGCACGATCTCTGAGTGTTCTGTTCAGCTGCGAGCGATCTCTGAGTTTTCTGTTCAGCTGCGAGCGATCTCTGAGTTTTCTGTTCAGCCGCGCGCGATCTCTGAGTTTTCTGTTCAGCTGCGAGCGATCTCTGAGTTTTCTGTTCAGCCGCGCGCGATCTCTGAGTTTTCTGTTCAGCTGCGCACGATCTCTGAGTGTTCTGTTAAGCTGCGAGCGATCTCTGAGTGTTCTGTTAAGCTGCGAGCGATCTCTGAGTGTTCTGTTCAGCTGCGCACGATCTCTGAGTGTTCTGTTCAGCTGCGCACGATCTCTGAGTGTTCTGTTAAGCTGCGCGCGATCTCTGAGTGTTCTGTTCAGCCGCGCGCGATCTCTGAGAGTTCTGTTCAGCTGCGCGCGATCTCTGAGTGTTCTGTTCTGCTGCGCGTGCGATCTCTGAGTGTTCTGTTCAGCCGCGGGCGCGATCTCTGAGTGTTCTGTTCAGCCGCGCGCGATCTCTGAGTGTTCTGTTCAGCTGCGCGCGATCTCTGAGTGTTCTTTTCAGCCGCGAGCAATCTCTGAGTTTTCTGTTCAGCCACGCGCGCGATGTCTGAGTGTTCTGTTCAGCCGCGCGCGCGATCTCTGAGTGTTCTGTTCTGCTGCGCGTGCGATCTCTGAGTGTTATGTTCAGCCGCGGGCGCGATCTCTGAGTGTTCTGTTCAGCCGCGCGATCTCTGAGTGTTCTGTTCAGCTGCGAGCGATCTCTGAGTTTTCTGTTCAGCTGCGAGCGATCTCTGAGTTTTCTGTTCAGCTGCGCGCGCGATCTCTGAGTGTTCTGTTCTGCTGCGCGTGCGATCTCTGAGTGTTCTGTTCAGCTGCGCGCGCAATCTCTGAGTGTTCTGTTCAGCTGCGCACGATCTCTGAGTGTTCTGTTCAGCTGCGAGCGATCTCTGAGTGTTCTGTTCAGCCGCGAGCGATCTCTTGGTGTTCTGTTCAGCTGCGCGTGCGATCTCTGAGTGTTCTGTTCAGCTGCGCGTGCGATTTCTGAGTTTCCTGTTCAGCTGCGAGCGATCTCTGAGTGTTCTGTTCAGCTGCGAGTGATTTCTGAGTGTTCTGTTCAGCTGCGCGCGCGATCTCTGAGTGTTCTGTTCAGCTGCCCGCGCGATCTCTGAGTGTTCTGTTCAGGCGCGCGCGCGCGATCTCTGAGTGTTCTGTTCAGCTGCGCGCGCGATCTCTGAGTGTTCTGTTCAGCCGCGCGCGCGATCTCTGAGTGTTCTGTTCAGCTGCGAGCGATCTCTGAGTGTTCTGTTCAGCTGCGAGCGATTTCTGAGTGTTCTGTTCAGCTGCGAGCGATCTCTGAGTTTTCTGTTCAGCTGCGAGCGATTTCTGAGTGTTCTGTTCAGCTGCGAGCGATTTCTGAGTGTTCTGTTCAGCTGCGAGCGATGTCTGAGTGTTCTGTTCAGCTGCCCGCGCGATCTCTGAGTGTTCTGTTCAGCTGCGAGCGATCTCTGAGTGTTCTGTTCAGCTGCGAGCGATCTCTGAGTTTTCTGTTCAGCTGCGCGTGCAATCTCTGAGTGTTCTGTTCAGCTGCGAGCGATCTCTTGGTGTTCTGTTCAGCTGCGCGTGCGATCTCTGAGTGTTCTGTTCAGCTGCGCGTGCGATTTCTGAGTTTCCTGTTCAGCTGCGAGCGATCTCTGAGTGTTCTGTTCAGCTGCGAGCGATTTCTGAGTGTTCTGTTCAGCTGCCCGCGCGATCTCTGAGTGTTCTGTTCAGGCGCGCGCGCGATCTCTGAGTGTTCTGTTCAGCTGCGCGCGCGATCTCTGAGTGTTCTGTTCAGCCGCGCGCGCGATCTCTGAGTGTTCTGTTCAGCTGCGAGCGATCTCTGAGTGTTCTGTTCAGCTGCGAGCGATTTCTGAATTTTCTGTTCAGCTGCGCGCGCAATCTCTGAGTGTTCTGTTCAGCTGCCCGCGCGATCTCTGAGTGTTCTGTTCAGCTGCGAGCGATCTCTGAGTTTTCTGTTCAGCTGCGCGCGCAATCTCTGAGTGTTCTGTTCAGCCGCACGCGCGATCTCTGAGTGTTCTGTTCAGCTGCGCGCGATCTCTGAGTGTTCTGTTCAGCTGCGCGCGATCTCTGAGTGTTCTGTTCAGCTGCGCGCGATCTCTGAGTGTTCTGTTAAGCTGCGAGCGATCTCTGAGTGTTCTGTTCAGCTGCGAGCGATCTCTGAGTGTTCTGTTCAGCCGCGCGCGCGATCTCTGAGTGTTCTGTTCAGCTGCGAGCGATCTCTGAGTGTTCTGTTCTGCTGCGCGTGCGATCTCTGAGTGTTCTGTTCAGCTGCGAGCGATCTCTGAGTGTTCTGTTCAGCTGCGCGCGATCTCTGAGTGTTCTGTTCAGGCCCGCGCACGATCTCTGAGTGTTCTGTTCAGGCCCGCGCACGATCTCTGAGTGTTCTGTTCAGCTGCGAGCGATCTCTGAGTTTTCTCTTCAGCTGCGCGTGCGATCTCTGAGTGTTCTGTTCAGCCGCGCTCGCGATCTCTGAGTGTTCTGTTCAGCTGCGAGCGATCTCTGAGTGTTCTGTTCAGCTGCGCGTGCGATTTCTGAGTTTTCTGTTCAGCTGCGAGCGATCTCTGAGTGTTCTGTTCTGCTGCGCGTGCGATCTCTGAGTGTTCTGTTCAGCTGCGAGCGATCTCTGAGTGTTCTGTTCAGCTGCGAGCGATCTCTGAGTGTTCTGTTCAGCTGCGCGTGCGATCTCTGAGTGTTCTGTTCAGCTGCGAGCGATCTCTGAGTGTTCTGTTCAGCTGCGAGCGATCTCTGAGTGTTCTGTTCAGCTGCGCGCGCGATCTCTGAGTGTTCTGTTCTGCTGCGCGTGCGATTTCTGAGTGTTCTGTTCAGCTGCGAGCGATCTCTTGGTGTTCTGTTCAGCTGCGCGTGCGATCTCTGAGTGTTCTGTTCAGCTGCGAGCGATCTCTGAGTGTTCTGTTCAGCTGCGCGTGCGATTTCTGAGTTTCCTGTTCAGCTGCGCGCGCGATCTCTGAGTGTTCTGTTCAGCTGCGCGCGATTTCTGAGTTTTCTGTTCAGCTGCGCGCGCGATCTCTGAGTGTTCTGTTCAGCCGCGCGCGCGATCTCTGAGTGTTCTGTTCTGCTGCGCGTGCGATCTCTGAGTGTTCTGTTCAGCTGCGAGCGATCTCTGAGTGTTCTGTTCAGCTGCGAGCGATCTCTGAGTGTTCTGTTCAGCTGCGAGCGATCTCTGAGTGATCTGTTCAGCTGCGCGCGATTTCTGAGTGTTCTGTTCAGCTGCGCGCGATCTCTGAGTGTTCTGTTCAGCTGCGAGCGATCTCTGAGTGTTCTGTTCAGCTGCGAGCGATCTCTGAGTGTTCTGTTCAGCTGCGAGCGATCTCTGAGTGTTCTGTTCAGCTGCGAGCGATCTCTGAGTGTTCTGTTCAGCTGCGCGTGCGATCTCTGGGTGTTCTGTTCAGCTGCGAGCGAACTCTAAGTGTTCTGTTCTGCTGCGCGTGCGATCTCTGAGTGTTCTGTTCAGCTGCGAGCGATCTCTGAGTGTTCTGTTCAGCTGCGCGCGCAATCTCTGAGTGTTCTGTTCAGCTGCGCGCGATCTCTGAGTGTTCTGTTCAGCCGCGCGCGATCTCTGAGTGTTCTGTTCAGCCGCGCGCGATCTCTGAGTGTTCTGTTCAGCCGCGCGCGATCTCTGAGTGTTCTGTTCGGCTGCGCGTGCGATCTCTGAGTGTTCTGTTCAGCTGCGCGCGATCTCTGAGTGTTCTGTTCAGCTGCGAGCGATCTCTGAGTGTTCTGTTCTGCTGCGCGTGCGATCTCTGAGTGTTCTGTTCTGCTGCGCGCGCGATCTCTGAGTGTTCTGTTCTGCTGCGCGTGCGATCTCTGAGTGTTCTGTTCTGCTGCGCGTGCGATCTCTGAGTGTTCTGTTCAGCTGCGAGCGATCTCTGAGTGTTCTGTTCAGCTGCGAGCGATCTCTGAGTGTTCTGTTCAGCTACGAGCGATCTCTGAGTGTTCTGTTCAGCTGCGAGCGATCTCTGAGTGTTCTGTTCAGCTGCGCGTGCGATCTCTGAGTGTTCTGTTCAGCTGCGCGTGCGATCTCTGAGTGTTCTGTTCAGCTGCGAGCGATCTCTTGGTGTTCTGTTCTGCTGCGCGTGCGATCTCTGAGTGTTCTGTTCAGCTGCGCGTGCGATCTCTGAGTGTTCTGTTCAGCTGCGAGCGATCTCTGAGTGTTCTGTTCAGCTGCGAGCGATCTCTTGGTGTTCTGTTCTGCTGCGCGTGCGATCTCTGAGTGTTCTGTTCAGCTGCGAGCGATCTGAGTGTTCTGTTCAGATGCGCGTGCGATTTCTGAGTTTCCTGTTCAGCTGCGAGCGATCTCTGAGTGTTCTGTTCAGCTGCGCGCGCGATCTCTGAGTGTTCTGTTCAGCTGCGCGCGATCTCTGAGTGTTCTGTTCAGGCCCGCGCACGATCTCTGAGTGTTCTGTTCAGCTGCGAGCGATCTCTGAGTTTTCTCTTCAGCCGCGCGTGCGATCTCTGAGTGTTCTGTTCAGCCGCGCGCGCGATCTCTGAGTGTTCTGTTCAGCTGCGAGCGATTTCTGAGTTTTCTGTTCAGCTGCACGTGATGTCTGAGTGTTCTGTTCAGCTGCGAGCGATCCCTGAGTGTTCTGTTCAGCCGCGCGCGATCTCTGAGTGTTCTGTTCAGCTGCGAGCGATCTCTGAGTTTTCTGTTCAGCTGCGCGCGATCTCTGAGTGTTCTGTTCTGCTGCGCGCGCGATCTCTGAGTGTTCTGTACTGCTGCGAGTGCGATCTCTGAGTGTTCTGTTCAGCTGCGCGCGATCTCTGAGTGTTCTGTTCAGCTGCGCACGATCTCTGAGTGTTCTGTTCAGCTGCGCGCGCGATCTCTGAGTGTCCTGTTCAGCTGCGCACGCGATCTCTGTGTGTTCTGTTCAGCCGCGCGCGCGATCTCTGAGTGTTCTGTTCAGCTGCGCTCGCGATCTGAGTGTTCTGTTCAGCCGCGGGCGCGATCTCTGAGTGTTCTGTTCAGCTGCGCACGATCTCTGAGTGTTCTGTTCAGCTGCTCGTGCGATCTCTGAGTGTTCTGTTCAGCTGCGCGCAATCTCTGTGTGTTCTGTTCAGCTGCATGCGATCTCTGAGTGTTCTGTTCAGCTGCGTGCGATCTCTGGGTGTTCTGTTCAGCTGCATGCGATCTCTGAGTGTTCTGTTCTGCTGCGCGTGCGATCTCTGGGTGTTCTGTTCAGCTGCGTGCGATCTCTGAGTGTTCTGTTCTACTGCGCGTGGGATCTCTGAGTGTTCTGTTCAGCTGCGAGCGATCTCTGAGTGTTCTGTTCAGCTGCATGCGATCTCTGAGTGTTCTTTTCTACTGCGCATGCTTTCTCTGAGTGTTCTGTTCAGCTGCGTGCGATCTCTGAGTGTTCTGTTCACCTGCGCGCACAATCTCTGAGTGTTCTGTTCAGCTGCGAGCGATCTCTGAGTGTTCTGTTCAGCTGCGCGCGATCTCTGAGTGTTCTGTTCAGCTGCGCACGATCTCTGAGTGTTCTGTTCAGCTGCTCGTGCGATCTCTGAGTGTTCTGTTCAGCTGCGTGCGATCTCTGAGTGTTCTGTTCAGCTGCGTGCGATCTCTGAGTGTTCTGTTCTGCTGCGCGTGCGATCTCTGGGTGTTCTGTTCAGCTGCGTGCGATCTCTGAGTGTTCTGTTCAGCTGCGCACGATCTCTGTGTGTTCTGTTCAGCTGCGCTCGCGATCTGAGTGTTCTGTTCAGCCGCGGGCGCGATCTCTGAGTGTTCTGTTCAGCCGCGCGCGCGATCTCTGAGTGTTCTGTTCAGCTGCGCACGCGATCTCTGAGTGTCCTGTTCAGCTGCGCGCGCGATCTCTGAGTGTTCTGTTCAGCTGCGCGCAATCTCTGTGTGTTCTATTCAGCTGCGCACGCGATCTCTGAGTGTTCTGTTCAGCCGCGCGCGATGTCTGAGTGTTCTGTTCAGCTGCGAGCGATCTCTTGGTGTTCTGTTCAGCTGCGCGTGCGATTTCTGAGTTTCCTGTTCAGCTGCGAGCGATCTCTGAGTGTTCTGTTCAGCTGCGAGCGATTTCTGAGTGTTCTGTTCAGCTGCGCGCGCGATCTCTGAGTGTTCTGTTCAGCTGCGCGCGATTTCTGAGTTTTCTGTTCAGCTGCCCGCGAGATCTCTGAGTGTTCTGTTCAGCTGCGAGCGATCTCTGAGTTTTCTGTTCAGCTGCGAGCGATCTCTGAGTTTTCTGTTCAGCTGCGCGCGCGATCTCTGAGTGTTCTGTTCTGCTGCGCGTGCGATCTCTGAGTGTTCTGTTCAGCTGCGCGCGCAATCTCTGAGTGTTCTGTTCAGCTGCGCACGATCTCTGAGTGTTCTGTTCAGCTGCGAGCGATCTCTGAGTGTTCTGTTCAGCTGCGAGCGATCTCTGAGTTTTCTGTTCAGCCGCGCGCGATCTCTGAGTTTTCTGTTCAGCTGCGCACGATCTCTGAGTGTTCTGTTAAGCTGCGAGCGATCTCTGAGTGTTCTGTTAAGCTGCGAGCGATCTCTGAGTGTTCTGTTCAGCTGCGCACGATCTCTGAGTGTTCTGTTCAGCTGCGCACGATCTCTGAGTGTTCTGTTAAGCTGCGCGCGATCTCTGAGTGTTCTGTTCAGCCGCGCGCGATCTCTGAGTGTTCTGTTCAGCTGCGCGCGATCTCTGAGTGTTCTGTTCTGCTGCGCGTGCGATCTCTGAGTGTTCTGTTCAGCTGCGCGCGCGATCTCTGAGTGTTCTGTTCTGCTGCGCGTGCGATCTCTGAGTGTTATGTTCAGCCGCGGGCGCGATCTCTGAGTGTTCTGTTCAGCTGCGCGCGCGATCTCTGAGTGTCCTGTTCAGCTGCGCACGCGATCTCTGTGTGTTCTGTTCAGCCGCGCGCGCGATCTCTGAGTGTTCTGTTCAGCTGCGCTCGCGATCTGAGTGTTCTGTTCAGCCGCGGGCGCGATCTCTGAGTGTTCTGTTCAGCTGCGCACGATCTCTGAGTGTTCTGTTCAGCTGCTCGTGCGATCTCTGAGTGTTCTGTTCAGCTGCGCGCAATCTCTGTGTGTTCTGTTCAGCTGCATGCGATCTCTGAGTGTTTTGTTCAGCTGCGTGCGATCTCTGGGTGTTCTGTTCAGCTGCATGCGATCTCTGAGTGTTCTGTTCTGCTGCGCGTGCGATCTCTGGGTGTTCTGTTCAGCTGCGTGCGATCTCTGAGTGTTCTGTTCTGCTGCGCGTGCGATCTCTGAGTGTTCTGTTCAGCTGCGCGCGCAATCTCTGAGTGTTCTGTTCAGCTGCGCACGATCTCTGAGTGTTCTGTTCAGCTGCGAGCGATCTCTGAGTTTTCTGTTCAGCTGCGAGCGATCTCTGAGTTTTCTGTTCAGCCGCGCGCGATCTCTGAGTTTTCTGTTCAGCTGCGCACGATCTCTGAGTGTTCTGTTAAGCTGCGAGCGATCTCTGAGTGTTCTGTTAAGCTGCGAGCGATCTCTGAGTGTTCTGTTCAGCTGCGCACGATCTCTGAGTGTTCTGTTCAGCTGCGCACGATCTCTGAGTGTTCTGTTAAGCTGCGCGCGATCTCTGAGTGTTCTGTTCAGCCGCGCACGATCTCTGAGTGTTCTGTTCAGCCGCGCGCGATCTCTGAGTGTTCTGTTCAGCTGCGCGCGATCTCTGAGTGTTCTGTTCTGCTGCGCGTGCGATCTCTGAGTGTTCTGTTCAGCCGCGGGCGCGATCTCTGAGTGTTCTGTTCAGCCGCGCGCGATCTCTGAGTGTTCTGTTCAGCTGCGCGCGATCTCTGAGTGTTCTTTTCAGCCGCGAGCAATCTCTGAGTTTTCTGTTCAGCCGCGCGCGCGATGTCTGAGTGTTCTGTTCAGCCGCGCGCGCGATCTCTGAGTGTTCTGTTCAGCTGCGAGCGATCTCTGAGTGTTCTGTTCAGCCGCGCGCGATCTCTGAGTGTTCTGTTCAGCTGCGAGCGATCTCTGAGTTTTCTGTTCAGCTGCGAGCGATCTCTGAGTTTTCTGTTCAGCTGCGCGCGCGATCTCTGAGTGTTCTGTTCTGCTGCGCGTGCGATCTCTGAGTGTTCTGTTCAGCTGCGCGCGCAATCTCTGAGTGTTCTGTTCAGCTGCGCACGATCTCTGAGTGTTCTGTTCAGCTGCGAGCGATCTCTGAGTTTTCTGTTCAGCTGCGAGCGATCTCTGAGTTTTCTGTTCAGCCGCGCGCGATCTCTGAGTTTTCTGTTCAGCTGCGCACGATCTCTGAGTGTTCTGTTAAGCTGCGAGCGATCTCTGAGTGTTCTGTTAAGCTGCGAGCGATCTCTGAGTGTTCTGTTCAGCTGCGCGTGCGATCTCTGAGTGTTCTGTTCAGCTGCGAGCGATCTCTGAGTGTTCTGTTCAGCTGCGAGCGATCTCTGAGTGTTCTGTTCTGCTGCGCGTGCGATCTCTGAGTGTTCTGTTCAGCCGCGCGCGCGATCTCTGAGTGTTCTGTTCAGCTGCGAGCGATTTCTGAGTTTTCTGTTCAGCTGCGCGTGCGATCTCTTGGTGTTCTGTTCAGCTGCGCGTGCGATCTCTGAGTGTTCTGTTAAGCTGCGAGCGATCTCTGAGTGTTCTGTTCAGCTGCGAGCGATCTCTGAGTGTTCTGTTCAGCTGCGCGTGCGATCTCTTGGTGTTCTGTTCAGCTGCGCGTGCGATCTCTGAGTGTTCTGTTCAGCTGCGAGCGATCTCTGAGTGTTCTGTTCAGCTGCGCGTGCGATTTCTGAGTGTTCTGTTCAGCTGCGAGCGATCTCTGAGTATTCTGTTCAGCTGCGCGCGCGATCTCTGAGTGTTCTGTTCAGCCGCGCGCGCGATGTCTGAGTGTTCTGTTCAGCCGCGAGCGATCTCTTGGTGTTCTGTTCAGCTGCGCGTGCGATCTCTGAGTGTTCTGTTCAGCTGCGCGTGCGATTTCTGAGTTTCCTGTTCAGCTGCGAGCGATCTCTGAGTGTTCTGTTCAGCTGCGAGTGATTTCTGAGTGTTCTGTTCAGCTGCGCGCGCGATCTCTGAGTGTTCTGTTCAGCTGCCCGCGCGATCTCTGAGTGTTCTGTTCAGGCGCGCGCGCGCGATCTCTGAGTGTTCTGTTCAGCTGCGCGCGCGATCTCTGAGTGTTCTGTTCAGCCGCGCGCGCGATCTCTGAGTGTTCTGTTCAGCTGCGAGCGATCTCTGAGTGTTCTGTTCAGCTGCGAGCGATTTCTGAGTGTTCTGTTCAGCTGCGAGCGATCTCTGAGTTTTCTGTTCAGCTGCGAGCGATTTCTGAGTGTTCTGTTCAGCTGCGAGCGATTTCTGAGTGTTCTGTTCAGCTGCGAGCGATGTCTGAGTGTTCTGTTCAGCTGCCCGCGCGATCTCTGAGTGTTCTGTTCAGCTGCGAGCGATCTCTGAGTGTTCTGTTCAGCTGCGAGCGATCTCTGAGTTTTCTGTTCAGCTGCGCGCGCAATCTCTGAGTGTTCTGTTCAGCTGCGAGCGATCTCTTGGTGTTCTGTTCAGCTGCGCGTGCGATCTCTGAGTGTTCTGTTCAGCTGCGCGTGCGATTTCTGAGTTTCCTGTTCAGCTGCGAGCGATCTCTGAGTGTTCTGTTCAGCTGCGAGCGATTTCTGAGTGTTCTGTTCAGCTGCCCGCGCGATCTCTGAGTGTTCTGTTCAGGCGCGCGCGCGATCTCTGAGTGTTCTGTTCAGCTGCGCGCACGATCTCTGAGTGTTCTGTTCAGCCGCGCGCGCGATCTCTGAGTGTTCTGTTCAGCTGCGAGCGATTTCTGAATTTTCTGTTCAGCTGCCCGCGCGATCTCTGAGTGTTCTGTTCAGCTGCGAGCGATCTCTGAGTGTTCTGTTCAGCTGCGAGCGATTTCTGAATTTTCTATTCAGCTGCCCGCGCGATCTCTGAGTGTTCTGTTCAGCTGCGAGCGATCTCTGAGTTTTCTGTTCAGCTGCGCGCGCAATCTCTGAGTGTTCTGTTCAGCCGCACGCGCGATCTCTGAGTGTTCTGTTCAGCTGCGCGCGATCTCTGAGTGTTCTGTTCAGCTGCGCGCGATCTCTGAGTGTTCTTTTCAGCCGCGAGCGATCTCTGAGTTTTCTGTTCAGCTGCGCGCGCGATGTCTGAGTGTTCTGTTCAGCCGCGCGCGCGATGTCTGAGTGTTCTGTTCAGCCGCGCGCGCGATCTCTGAGTGTTCTGTTCAGCTGCGAGCGATCTCTGAGTTTTCTGTTCAGCTGCGCGCGCGATCTCTGAGTGTTCTGTTCTGCTGCGCGTGCGATCTCTGAGTGTTCTGTTCAGCCGCGGGCGCGATCTCTGAGTGTTCTGTTCAGCTGCGCACGATCTCTGAGTGTTCTGTTCAGCTGCGAGCGATCTCTGAGTTTTCTGTTCAGCTGCGAGCGATCTCTGAGTTTTCTGTTCAGCTGCGCGCGCGATCTCTGAGTGTTCTGTTCTGCTGCGCGTGCGATCTCTGAGTGTTCTGTTCAGCCGCGGGCGCGATCTCTGAGTGTTCTGTTCAGCTGCGCACGATCTCTGAGTGTTCTGTTCAGCTGCGAGCGATCTCTGAGTTTTCTGTTCAGCTGCGAGCGATCTCTGAGTTTTCTGTTCAGCCGCGCGCGATCTCTGAGTGTTCTGTTAAGCTGCGAGCGATCTCTGAGTGTTCTGTTAAGCTGCGAGCGATCTCTGAGTGTTCTGTTCAGCTGCGCACGATCTCTGAGTGTTCTGTTCAGCTGCGCACGATCTCTGAGTGTTCTGTTAAGCTGCGCGCGATCTCTGAGTGTTCTGTTCAGCCGCGCGCGATCTCTGAGTGTTCTGTTCAGCTGCGCGCGATCTCTGAGTGTTCTGTTCTGTTGCGCGTGCGATCTCTGAGTGTTCTGTTCAGCCGCGCGCGCGATGTCTGAGTGTTCTGTTCAGCCGCGCGCGCGATCTCTGAGTGTTCTGTTCAGCTGCGAGCGATCTCTGAGTTTTCTGTTCAGCTGCGCGCGCGATCTCTGAGTGTTCTGTTCTGCTGCGCGTGCGATCTCTGAGTGTTATGTTCAGCCGCGGGCGCGATCTCTGAGTGTTCGGTTCAGCCGCGCGCGATCTCTGAGTGTTCTGTTCAGCTGCGAGCGATCTCTGAGTTTTCTGTTCAGCTGCGAGCGATCTCTGAGTTTTCTGTTCAGCTGCGCGCGCGATCTCTGAGTGTTCTGTTCTGCTGCGCGTGCGATCTCTGAGTGTTCTGTTCAGCTGCGCGCGCAATCTCTGAGTGTTCTGTTCAGCTGCGCACGATCTCTGAGTGTTCTGTTCAGCTGCGAGC